>NW_007729908.1:73308-74467 GCF_000696425.1 Galeopterus variegatus
GTTTATGTAATTTTTTCACAAAATTTTATGGTAAAATTTTATGCTACTTTCTTAAAAGGAAGAAAATCTCTCCATCTTCTTGAAAAGGCTTGCATACTTTGCTTTACAATGTAAATTTGTTATCTTGCTTTCCTCGAGGCAGGGTGAGGCCTCACCAGAAAAACCGCAATCTAAACCTGACTGTCCTTTTTACTAGTAAGCTTTATTTACATCTCAAACAAAACTTATGAGATCCTTGTTTGTTCTTGTTGTTTATGTCTGCATATATGCGTGCGTAAGCTGTATGTCATGTCTATATGTTCATGTCTGTTTATGTAATTGTTTTATGTGCAAGGTACCTAATTGGCTTATAATTAATGCGCGCTCATTAAATAAATAAGTATTTTTTCAAGTTCACGTGACTTAAATTTTCTAAAGTTTTGATAAATATATTTTCAAAATTTGATTCAAACCTTTTACCTAAAATTGTCTCTAGGTCAATGTGTCTCCTTGTTATCTCTCTCAGCTCTGCCTCCAGGCCATGCTGGGAGAAACAGTATCTTTTAGTCATAGATAGTAGATACTGCCCTCTGCCTCTCTAGATTCCACATGTCTTCAAATGCCACGTGGAAACCAGGGACTCAAAAATGGCTAATAAAAGGGAACTTATGCCAAATATCACATAAGTCTTAGCACTAACTGACAAGGGTATAAATCTAATACACCAAGTTTTAGGCTGAGAAACCATAAATATGTATTTGCTAAATTTAACTAAAACTCAAACTGGGCTTCGTATAATTTGCTCTAATAAATGGATGCTTATTTACTAACTTGAATGTATAAAATTTTTTTTTATCAACAAACATTGTTACCTGGGTTTACTAATCAAACAGGACTATGTTTGTCTTTCCTAGAGGCTTTTAAATTGTTAACCCCACCAAAACCAAAAATAAAACTAACTAACTATATATATATAAAACCCTAATTAACTATATATATATATATATATATATATATGTATATATGTATATATATATACTTAGTTTTATTTTTGGTTTTGGTGGGGTTAACAATTTAAAAGCCTCTAGCAAAGACAAATGTAGTCCTGTTTGATTAGTAAACCCAGGCAACAATGTTTGTTGATAGAATTTTTATATCTTCAGGTTAGTAAATAAGCATC
>NW_007729908.1:74477-76546 GCF_000696425.1 Galeopterus variegatus
GGCTGGACCGGGGTCTCTTCCCGCTCGGTTTTGTTGGCCTCTGGCTCAGGGAGGCCCGACAAACTGGTGCCCCGTGTGAGGCATTTCTTGGACTCCTCGGAAGTTTCGCTGATGGGCCAATCGGTCTTTGGGTGAGTGTACCCCCATAAGATATGGGGCAGTCTTCTTCTTCTAAACCCAATCCAGCTTTACTCGCTGGATTAAAGAGCTATACAGTTTATTCTTTTCTTTTTGCGTGCTTCTTAAAAGCCGGGGGCTTGCCACTTAGGGTAGCCCCCTGGCTTCCGGAGAGTCCCTTGTTCGACTGGGATACATGGGACCACGTAGAACAGCTAGTTCGTAAGGCCCAGGTGAACCGGGGGGAAATCCCCCCCCTTGGGGTCTTTCCCACCATTTCAGCTTTGTGCTTTCCACCCCGGCCTCACAGGCCTGACGCTAGGGGAGCTCCACCATATTCACTGATGGAGGTAGATTGGGGGCCTCTGTTGTGATCTTTCCCCCTTATCAAGGAATGAAGTCCACCCCTCAAAAACTTTTATGCAATTATTCTGGCCTTATCGGTGGTAGAAGGCCCCCTTGCTTTTATTCAATTGATTTTTGATTTGCAGTTTTCTTGGCTTTAAGGTGGCTCTAGAAAGAATTCAAGTTTGATCATGTTTTTCTTTCTTATCTAAACCTGACTGTCCTTTTTACTAGTGAGCTTTATTTACATCTTAAACAAAACTTATAAGATCCTTGTTTGTTCTTGTTGTTTATGTCTGCATATATGCGTGCGTAAGCTGTATGTCATGTCTATATGTTCATGTCTGTTTATGTAATTGTTTTATGTGCAAGGTACCTAATTGGCTTATAATTAATGCGCGCTCATTAAATAAATAAGTATTTTTTCAAGTTCACGTGACTTAAATTTTCTACAAAATCATAAAAGGTTTTTCTTTGTCCTTTAGATAACTGGCCTAGGGATCTTATTTCATGTTTTATCTTGATAAGTTCTTGTGCTCTTTGCCTTTCAAACCCTTTGTCAGTTTGATTTTATTCAATTAAATGTTCTAAGCCTTTTGTTATTTAACACAGCTTTCCAACATTAAATTCTGAAACTTTGGGATGATTTTGGGAAATTCCAAGGGCCCTGGAGTTTCTCAAAGGATATCTAAAAGATGTATCAAAACTAATTGTCTTATTTAATAAATTTGACTATGTGGGAAAGCATTATTAATACTGAAGGTGTTATGGATATGTGTTCCAACATTTTGTATGGTTTTTAAATATCTGTTTTAATATAAATGTTACCAGTCATAATTTTGGTTTAATTATAATTTTAAAATGTTATGTTTTTAAATACTTTATAAAAAAAAACTTTAATAGGTACAGTTTCTTGACTAAGTTTATATCTTTAAACTGAAGTTCCAAAATTTTAATAAAAAAACTAATGGGTTTGTGAAATTGTTCACAAAGGTCAAAACAACAAAAGTTAATTAATAAATTAATTAAAAATGTTATAGGTTTTTGCAATATCCTTATTGTAAAACAGACCCTAACTCTCTCTCTCTCCTTTGTTCCATTTGGCTTCCTGGAACCAGGAAGAGACAAAAGTAACAACTAACCATTCTCGCCTCTTAGGTGGAGATCCTAATATTTATGAAAAGCCTCATTTTTCACACCCTTTTAATTTTTCAGCTTCCACTGAGAAAATGCCTTTATGTTTCTCTTCTCCTAATGTTCCTCCTATTAAACATTGTGTTTCTACAGGTTATAGAACGTTGCTAACTGATTCTCCTGAATTACAGATTCTCGATCTGGTGCTGGCAAGCCAACTACCCATTCACCAAACATTAGTCAAGATCCTTGGACTTTATCTTTTGTTTCTTTAGGAAATTTTAATGATTCCCATTTAAGCACTATGGCATCAATTTTTTTTACCTTCTATTCTAACATGTTTAGAGAAAGAAGCTCATGCATGGGACGGAGTCTCTTCTCGAGCAGGTTTCCCCAATTGGTTTAATTGTGGTTTTAAAAATAAAACTGTTGTATTATGGGGCTGGCCCGTGGCTCACTCGGTAGAGTGCGGT
>NW_007729908.1:76556-77090 GCF_000696425.1 Galeopterus variegatus
ATGTGTGGATAAACCACAGTGTGCACCCGCTGACAGTGATGGCCCTAAGCCTTGTCCCTGTCAATCTTTTGTTGAAACATTACATAGTACTTGTTATGGTTCATATCAGTTGTGTATCTCAAATAATCAGACATATTTCACTGCTATCCTAACCAGAAATTATGAAGGAACATTTGGAGGAGATCTTGCTGGCCCTCCGTCTGCAATGGGGCTTGCTTCTAATAAATATGCCCAAGCTCCCTGTTTGGGACCCTTAGGAAAGCCCGTATGCTGGTCTATTACTCCCTCTATCCATATGTCTGACGGAGGTGGACCACAAGATCAATCCAGAGCCCTTAAGTGAAAGAAAAAATATAGGAAATGCATGATACCCTATTTCCTCAACTTACCTATCATCCATTAGCTTTGCCAGAAAATCGAGATGAATTAAATCTAGATCCTCAGACCTCTTATCTTCTTGATGTTACTTATAAATTGCTTAATACAAGTAATCCTGATCTTGCGCAGGACTGCTGGCTATGCTTGGTCATGGGA
>NW_007729908.1:77497-127619 GCF_000696425.1 Galeopterus variegatus
CCCTTAATTACTTGACCCATGATCAGTGTTCTTTAACTACCCCTTTGCAAGTGCAGCCCTTACAGTTTTATAATGTCACTTGTTTTCTCCTTCTATTAATAATAGTTTTGAAATCGATGTAGGCTTTGCAGCTTTTGCAAATTGTCAATCAATAATCAATGTTTCTACCTCTTTATGTGCCCATAATAGTTCAGTTTTTGTTTGTGATAGCAATCGAGCTTATACCCAACTTCCCACTAACTGGACAGGATTATGTGTTTTGGCTCTTCTTCTCCCCGATGTTGATGTTATACCGGGAACTGAACCTTTACCTGTTCCTACTTTTGAGCACATAGCAGGAAAAGTAAAAGGAGCTATACAGTTTATTCCTTTACTCGATGGATTAGGAATTACTACCGCTGTAGCTACTGGAACCACCGGTGCCTCTGCTCTTGTATTACAGCACCAAAATTATCAGAGCCTACAGGCAGCTATCGATGCTGACATCAGGGAAATCGAAAACTCTATTTCTAAATTACAAGAGTCTTTGACATCCTTATCAGAGGTAGTCCTCCAAAATAGACATGGACACGACCTCTTATTCCTTCAGCAGGGAGGCCTTTGTGCAGCGTTAAAAGAAGAGTGCTGCTTTTACATTGACCATTCTGGGGTAGTCAAAGATTCTATGGCCAAGGTCCATGAGGGCCTAGCTAAAAGAAAGAGAGAACGAGAAAAACCCAAGGATGGTTTGAGTCTTGGTTCAATTCTTCTCCTTGGCTAACAACCTTGATGTCGTCTGTTGCCGGACCACTGCTTATATTGCTCCTTTTATTGACCCTTGGTCCTTGCATACTTAATCGCCTAGTGTGATTCGTCCAGGAACGGGTGTCAGCAGTTCAGATTATGCTCATTAATCAACGATATATGGATGATTAACAATGTGCTTTAAGTTTTGTTTTAGATTTCTTCTTTTGCCCGCATTTGCTCCATTTGCTTGATCATCAAACATACGCTGATGCATGCTTTCCAGTGTCTCATTTTTGCCCTAGTCCATAACAAGAGCTGGATAGCCAAAGACGGGTAAGCAGATGCATCCCGACCCAACCTAAGACAGGAGAGGATGTCAAAAGTACATCCTCATCCAATGATGGGTACGCGGTTATGGGATTGCAAGCATCTCAACCTAAGACAGGCACAGCTCAGCTCATTTTAAATATAATTAAAAAGGGGGACATGTGGGGAACTGTGTGTCCTCACGATGACCCCCTGAGCTAAGGAGCCAAATAGGACAGACTGCTGACTTCCCGGTACAGAAGTAGCAGTGGGCTTGAGCACGGAAAGAGCTGAGGCTATGGCCCAGCAAGACCATGAGAACTGCATGCCCTCATTTTTGACTGCTGATAAGATCTATTTGGCTGACTGCAAGAACTGTGTAAGCTGCACTCAGAGCTGAACTTCTGCTGCTTGGAACGAGATGATGTGCTGATTCCAAGAAAACTTCTCAATGACCCCTGCCTTTTTATTTTTTTTTCTTTCCCTTCTTCCTCTTTTACATTTCTATATAAGAAACCTGATTGTAACAATAAACGAGACTTGATCAGAATACTGTCTTGTCTCAATTTCTCGCATCTCTTGTTCCATCCCATTCCCACTCCCCCCTCCAGGGTCTGCGTTGAATATCCCACAGGTTGGAACAAAAAGATGCATGGAGCTGGTTGTTTAGGAACTGATCATTTTAAAATTGAAAATAGAGTGATCTCTCTCTACAGGAAGGTCTTGCTGGGTGTGGTTCAGATGTGCTGCTGTTCTTCATGTACCCCCACATTTTAAGTCAGATATGCTGCTGTTGTGCACAGCTCAGGTGCTTGATGCAGCTGTTCCAGAAGCCCCCTTTCTGCGCAGGGTCTGTGCTGGGTGGTGCTGGGCATGGGGAGAACTGGGCACCCCAGATCCCCCTTGGCAGCCTGTGTAGGACTCCAGGGAGGCTTTCTCTGCACAGTGCTCTGTAGAGGTGGGGACCTTGTGCAAAAGACACAAAGGTCCAAGCCAGAAATTGCCAGGCTTGGGAGACCAGGCTGATCCTGTGCCAGTCAATGCCTTAAGAGGGGGCTTGGAAACCCGTTGGCATCCAGATGCTCGTGTCCACAAAGGCTGCTGGTTCTGGTCATCGTGCTTTTCTGGAACTTCAATCCACCATCGATGTCTACACTGTATGTCTATTTCACTCCTTAAAGTTCAGTTGCAACAGTGATAAGCTTCTCTGTGAAACTTTGTCTTCCTTCCTTTCCCCCAGCTCTGAAGAAATCAGGTGCAGAGACTTCTAGCACAAAAAGTCATCTTGGTTTCAGGAAAAAAACAGGGTCAACAAAGGGGAAAACAGCCAGGGAAGCGCTAACTTCCTGTTTTGTGATCTCTGTCTCCGAATGCTGCCTCGCTGACTGAAAAGGGAAACTCCAGTGGATAGCATCCCCCACACCCCCACTTCTGGCCCATGTCCCCCAACACTGTGTCTGAGCAGAAACCAAATGTTTGCTGCCAAAGTGAATGAGGTGACATCTAGTGGTGACATTATGGAACTACAGACACATATTCCCTGAACCCCAGAATCTGATTTGCTCATTTGTCATTCAGCAGACGCTGTTCTGAGACTTTGAGCCTAGATAGATAAGTCATCCCTGCCTTATTTTGATTAATCTATTATAAGGTGGACATTTCCAAATTTTCAGAATGAAGTTTGGAGCAGCTCCAGTCCAACACCTCATCCAAAATCTGTATCTTAGCTGTAGTATATTTACTGAGTGCCGTCCAATCTCTGTCGAGGCTGGGAAGGGTCTTAGAGGTCGTTTAGTCTAACACTCTCGCTGTACAGCCAGAAGGCGGAAGAATGGATGAGAGTAGAGATCTGGCTACAATCAGAGAATATGGCTAAGCCAGACAGACTCTGAGCTCTTCTTGACATTAGCCTGCAGTTCTTTTCTCCAGCAATATTTATTTCTCCTTTCCTTCCCTCCCTCCCTCTCTCTCTGTCTTCCTTTTCTCCTTTTCCCCTTTCCTCAGCAATATTTCCTAACGGCCTATTTAATGTGCCTATATAGACACTATATAGAGTGAATATGAACCATCTTAGTGATGTGGGAGTTGGCACTCTTGTGGGGAATATGGCCAATGACTAGACATGGTCCTGAAAAAAAAGAGGGCAGACCATGAGGAAGGTGATGAATTACTGCACCTGTGGCTGACAGGGAGAGAACTCAACACAAACTAGCTTGGAAAAATCAGAAAAGAATGGCTCCTAGCCTGGGACCCCAGGATGGTAGGTTGTGGCACCTAGACTCTGTCATCAGGACCATTTCTCTCTACCTCATGGCTCTGCCTCTGTCTTCCTGTTGTCACTTTCTCTCCCAGGGAGGATGGTTATACTCAGGTGAGAGAGAATCGGGGAAGCACCCCAGGCAGGCACAGCCACAGACAGAGCAAGCAGAAGCTGTACCTCCAGTTACTCCAGATGAAAGAGAGCTCATCACTCCTAAATACACACATCAGATGTCAGGAAAGGGCTAACCTGACTGGCTGGCATTACAGGTCCACACTGAACCAAGACTGTGGAAGAGGTTTCAAGATGCATCCAGGTCAGTGGCCATCTCTGCGGCCAGGAGGTGTGGAAGCCATGCCTGGCAACCCTACTAGAACATCACGGATGGGATGGGAAGGGAAAGCTCTCCACTGGATGCTCTGCAGATGTAAAGACTCAGAATTGGAGAAAACTTCCGGACCAAAGGAACTCAGATCCAAGACATGCATGGGGTTGTCTCTGTCAAGAAAAATGGGTTGTGAAAACAGCAATCCAGCCACGGGGCAGCACATGCCACAGCTAGAGGGCAGGGGACACTTTGAGCACTGAGAGGGGTCTGGCAGGATGGGGCTCAGTCAGAGCTGTCTGTGGGATGTGGGAGGTGGAAGGCTGGATGGGGAACAGGAGCTGGATTACGATGGACTCTGTAGTCCATGCTGTGCATTTGGGACTTTATTTGGGGGGCACTTTGGCCATGGACAGGGTTTTAGCCCAAGAGCAATCTGTTTAGACTTTGATCTTATAAAGGTAATTGTGGTTGCTCTGGCAGCAGGTAGAACAGTGGAGATGCTGCAGCAGCAATCCAGAATGGAAATGGCTGCCCAATAATATGACCAGGATTACTTTCGACACATTTTTGGGCCAGAGAACTCAGGATGCAAATGTTTTAGGCCCTCAAAAGGTTTTTCATCTCTCCCAGCCTCAGTTTCTTTATGTGATTTCAGGGAATTAGAATTTATAACTTCAAAGATTCTTTTCTCTTCTAAAATTTTGTATTTCATACTATATTATTTTAAAGTAGAAAAAGATACCTGCACCTATACCCAGAAGGAAGATGGAAAAGGACATGTGATTATGTGCCTTCCTGTAGCTCTGGCCTCTTCTGGTCTTTCTGGAGAAAATACCAAAACAGCATTTCAATAGTTTCACACCAATTCCTTTGCATTAGAATAACCTTAACTTAATCAATGCTCTAATTTAACTCTGCACATCTTAAATCAACACTTCATGCAGAAACATCCAAACAGGTTAAGTCCCCTGTCCTGCTCCCTCTTCAAGACCTCAATTACTCCTTAGCTTGTGCCATTTGCCCAGGAAAACGGTTGCCAGCGGTGAGTCAATATTGGCCCATCACTAGACTATGCAATGGCACCATGCACCCGCTGTGTAAGAGGCAAGTGTCAAATGATTAATTTTGAATGGGTGAGGAGGAGGGACACCACTTTTCACTGATCTGCATTTACTTATGAGCTCTGGAAGTGTAAGAGGTATGCTCTGAGTTCTAAATTCTTAGATTAAATGTTGTCCTTTCAAATCAAAAGTAAGCAAATCCTATGCAATATGCCTGAGATATATTTATTATGGCATTTTTCAGAAGCAATTTCCATTCTGATATACCATTGCCAGGATTATTATTGAAGAGTTAAGAAAAATGAAGAATAGGAGATCAAGATTAGATGTTTTCAGAGACGTAACAACAGAATGGATGGTGCATTATGAGAACATTAAAAAAGCAACAGAGTTTACACTATCAAACAGAAAGACGTCAACTGAATGAGGCTCGATGGTTTGTTTTTTAACAATCCTGTTGTCAAAATTACAAAGCTGGAGTCTTACAGACTGTAGTTTTAAAACATTCGCATGGGAAGCTTTTTATAGGCTGTACGGAAATGAATCAGTTTGAAAGTAATGCATGTTTTAAAGATTATTTACTTTTACTTTTCTAATTTGAAAAACAATACTTCAGAAAAATCAGGGGGTAATGTCATATACAAACAAATCTTTCACATTAAATGAGCAAATAACAATATTCATGTAGGACTTTTAAATTTATTTGTAGAAGTGAAACATTACAGATGGTGGAAGTTCTCCACATCCCCCCACAACCACTGTGCTTCACTCCCTCGAGCACGGGGCATGTAGAGCCCATATTCCTACACTTTTATTGTGTGGGCACTAAAAGAACATGCACACATTTACTTTGCATATGCATCACTCATTTAAATAATTTGCATAATTGACTGTGGATAGTACATTCTAGACGTAGCTTTTTCTGCAGCCCTGACGAACCTTAGGAAAACATCCCAGTGAATGTAGCCATGCCTGTGCTGTTGGACATTAGGGACAGTATTAGTTTCCTGGGGCTGATGCAACAAATTAATGCAAAATTGGAGGCTTAAAACAATAGAAATTTATCTCTCACTGTTCTGGAGGTCAGAAGTCCAAAATCAAGGTGTCGGCAGGGCTGCACAGTGCTTCTTCCTCTTCGCCCAGCTTCTGTGGCTCCAGGCATTTCTTGGCTTGTGGCTGCATAGCTCCAGCCTCTGCCTCAATGGACACATGGCCTCCTCCTCTGTGTGGATCTGTCCCCAAACTCTGTCTGCCTCTCCTTTATAAGGAGACATATGATTGTACTCAGGGTCCACCTGGATAATCCAGAATAAGCTCCTCTTCTCGACATCTTTAATTTAATCGTATCTTTTGCCATATAAGGTAATAGTCCATCTTTTCCTATGTAAGGAATATTCACAGCATCCGGGGATTAGGAGGTGAATATATCTTTGGCAGGGCGGAAGGGAGGGGGCTGGCATAGTTTCAGACGACCCACAGGGTGCTTCTGTCTGGGGATCTGGCAGCATGCTGTGGAGACCACCACTGACAGAAGGTGCACATGTGTGAACGCTGTTCTCAGGGAACTTACTGAAGTTGAAGTTGCTGAGTCACAGGCCTCGCCCCTGACTCCTCTGACCCCTGCTCCTCCAACCCCCAGCAGCAGCTGTGCCGTCGGCCACCTCTACAGTGTGACGTCCCTCACTTTCCCACTTTCTCCCCCACACTGAGTCACCAAGCTCGTAAAAGTTTACCGCTGTCGTGGTTCAGACAGCAGTTCCTCTGTACAAGCTCGGTTCCCCATCCCTAGGACGAGGCAGCACGTGCTCCTGTCGGGGCTGGGCTCTCTACACTCTTCTTACCGGTTGGTGAAGAATTCGTTACAGCTTCTGACTATTAATCAGTTTTTTTGTTGTTATATATGATGACAACAACTTGTCTCGGGACATCACTTCTTTAAACTTTAAAGTTTTTTTTTTTTTTTTTTGTCATAGAGAAGTTCTAAAATCTAAAGAACTCAATTTTATCCACCTTTCCCTCATTATATCTGTATTTTGACTCTTCAGAAGTCCTTGCTTAGCACTAACTTAACTTCATCTTACAGTTTAGATTATTTCCCCACATGTGGCTTATGATCCGTCTGGAATATGCTGTCGTGTGTGGTGTGAAGGAAAGATCTGCTTTCATCGTATTTTTCCATATGAAAGGCCTTTATGATAGGCCCGTATTTTCCTCACTGGCTCATGTTTTCTGTATTATTTATCAAGGTTTTTCATTTGAGAGTCTTGTTTCTAGCTTTCCCTCTGCTTTCTTTTGCTATTTCTTTGCATACACCAATATTATGATGGTTTTATTACTGTGTATTTAAAGTCAGTTTTGGTAGCTGGTAGAGAAAACCTTTCACCCTTTTCTTTTTAATTGCTTTGGTTATTCTTACATCTTTCTTCTTACACTTAAATTTTAGAATCAGTCTGTTGTATTTCTTCTTAGAGTCCTGTGGGTTTTGCTCAGTTTTGAGCTGCATTGAGAACTGAAAGGCAGGTTTGGGGCGTACTGACCGTGGGAGTCAGGTTCAGCCTCTCATCTCATCTCACTACATTATTATCATCTTTCTAAAGCTCTTCAGTCATGTCTACTATTTTGTCTACACATTTTATTTGATTTTTTTATGCGGACAATTTTGTCGTGTACATTTCTATATCTTCCTTTCTAATGCTAGCCGACCAACACCGGGCCCAGGCTCAAGTGTAAGTTATCTATTGCTGTAACAAATAACCACAGACTCAGAGTCTTAAAATAACACACATTTATGATGTCCCCATTTCTGCAGGTCAGAAATCTGGCCACGGGTGGCTGGAGGTCTGTTCTGGTCTCAGGAAGCTGTGGTCCAGGTGAAGCTCCTGTCTAGAGCTCAGGGTCCTCTTCCAATCACCCAGTTGTTGGCAGAATCCAGCTCCTAGTGGTCAGCACTGAGGTCCCAGTTTCTTGCTGGCCTTCAGTGGGGGCTGCTCCCAGCTCCTAGAGGCCCCCAGAGTTTTCTGACACACCACCCTCTGGCCCTTACAACATGGCAGCTCATGTCTTCACAGCTGGCAGGAGAATCTCTCACTGTGCTCTGCAGTGTAACACAGCCGTGGGCATGACTTCCCACCACCTGTGCCGCACTCCACAGGCTGGAAGCCAGTCCCTGGCCCACCCGCACACAGGTGGAGGGCTCTACAATGGCGTGGCTCATGGGGGTCATCACAGCATCCGCCTGCTGGATTGGCTCACATCTCTCTCACATGCAGAATCTCATCCTAAGGTCCCCAAGTCTCATACCACCACGCCACTGTCAGATGCTTGGCTGTGGACTGCAGAAGAGGTGGACACCCTGAGGCAGGATGTGCTACATGACAAACTGGATGTAGAGAGGGGGCAAGGACAGGAAAGGACCACAGGGCGCCTCTGTGTTTCCCATCACCCTCCCTGCAACACTGATGGCAATGCCTGCTGCCTCGCTCCTGCCATCCAGGCCTGCACCTGCTGCTTCTTTGCTCACACAAGTCGAGGGAGCCATTAGCAGGCTGCACACCAGTTTCACTGATCAGGTGACCAACCTGCCTAGACCAGGGTCTCTGCAGTCAGGCCATTCTGATTCCCACCGCAAGGCAGCCCTGCTCCCCTAATACTGTTCCAAGTGAAAAGCATTCGCCAGTATTCCAGTATGTAGTCTCTTTTTTCTTTGCTACTGAGCAGCAATGCTTAGGTAGCTGATGGTGTTATCCTTAGTAATTGCTCAAATAAAGCCCAACACCAATCTGGCTACTACAGTCTGGAGCCCAGAGGGCGTGGGTGACTCCTAACCTATGTGAGAACCGGGAAAGGTAACTCTCAGATCTTAAAGTGTGCCTTTGATTAATGAGACCTCAACTCAAAAACTCCATAGGGGTGACAAGTGATGGGTGTGTGCAGTTTGCAGATGGTGGCTCATTTCTGGAAGCTTGTGGGTTGCTTGGTGGGGAGTCCTCTCACCCCACAGACTCAAAGCACATGACACATTCCGCGTGAGCTTGGTCAATAAAGTTGTCATGTAATTATCATCAACTGGTCTTTAATTATTAATTGCCACCTCTGGGGCCGTCTGTGGACTGAGCACTGTATTTCATCTGAAAGTGAGACCCAGATTTGACAGATAGGAGGAAAGCATGGAGAAAATAATCAGTGCCACCATGAATAATTGAGCTTTAATAATTTTTGCTGCATTTAGAAATCATTTCCCACACTTGTTACATGACTAAAGTGCCTGAAGCTGAAAAGTTGATCAGACTCATCTCATACTTAGTGAAACTTGGCAGCGAGGCGGAACATGAGAGCGACGTGCAGACCCTCTGGAAGGAAGCTCTGGGAAGAGGAGTCCAGGTAAGAAATGTTCGGTGACCACCGTCTCTCTGGGCAGTCAGACACCAGTGACACTCAGCAAGAAAGACCTTCACACACTGAGATCGAGAACAAGCCGAGGACAGACTGCTTCTTTCTGAACTCGATTATTATTATTTTAATTACAAAGACAATATTTATTCATTGTAAACACATTTAGACAGTAAAAAGTGGATATCACAAGAAGGGTAACTACTCCCGCTCTCTCCTGTTATGACCGCGCTAGAGAAACTGAATGAAATGCCATCCAAAACTGGGTCTGGTTGCCAACATTCATCATGTCACACAACCAAGAGGGTATGGATGGTTTATGACTCATGGAAGGTGGCCTTTTGGGAAGAGCAGAGCAGAATCCCAAGCTGTTCCAAAAATGGCTCGAGAGGGCAGGGAAAGTGGATGGTGGGGTTTTATTGGGGCTGGCGGATGGGGTGAGCATCCCTTCATGTTGGCAGAAGCTTGTGTTGTCCGAATCTCTCACTGGCCTCCAAGGGGAGCACCTAGACTTGCTCATCAGCTATGGGATGCGGGCTAGAAGGAGCAGAAAGGGGAGAAGTTAAAGAGCTGTCAGGAAGCATGAGAAATCGGAGTCAGACCCTATCATGTCTCCTCAGCCTTCTTCCTTCCTCCAGAAGGACCATTGCTCACTTCTCTTAGTACAGACCTTTTCTATGTATTTATAAAGAAAACTTGCATGTGCTGTGTATCTCTGTTTGCCTGTCTATCCACCCACCCATCCATCCATCTGTCCACCCACCTACCCACCCATCCATCCATCTGTCCACACACCTACCCACTCATCCATACACCCATCTGCCCAGCCATCCGTACATCTATCTGTCCATCTTTCCATCCATAAATCCATCATCTTTTAATGCAGAAATGGGACCACATTACACACACTGTTCTGAAGTTGTTTTTCCACTTGATAGATCTTGGGGTGACATTTGCCTACAGCTCCACCTAGTTCTCCTGACGGCTGCATGTGCTCCACAGCCCACTAACGGTGGCCATCGGTGTCATCCCATTTTCCCCCATCAGAAATGATCCTTGCACTCCTGTGCCTGTGCAAGAATGGGGTGGGACACACTCTTGGAAAGGTGACTGCCAGGCCATGGGACACGCACAGTGTAAGTTTTGGTGAATATTGTCAAAAGGTTTTCCAAAACCTGCTCCAGAAAGTTCTATGGTCAACAGGGTGTCAGAGTCTCTGTTTCCTATTACCTGAGTCAATTTGGAGAAAGAAACATTAAAAACTACCAGCCAATTTGAAATATAAGACATGATTGTAGTTTTGATTTGCATTTCTCTGATGACTAGTAATGCTGAGCATTTTTTCAGGTTCCGGTTTGCCATCTGTATGTCTTTCTTTGAAAAATGTCTGTTCATCTCCTTTGCCCATTTTAAAATTGGATTATTTATTTATTTTTACTGTATAGTTGTTTGAATTCTTTGTGATACCATCTCACCCCAGTTAGACTGGCCATTATTAAAAAGACTGAGAATAACAAATGCTGACAAGGATGTGGGTAAAGGGGAGCTCTTCTACACTGTTGGTGGGACTGTAAATTAGCACAGCCATTATTATGGAAAACAGTGTGGAGGCTCCTCAAACAACTAGAGATAGATCTACCATATGATCCAGCAATCCCACTACTGGGTATATGTCCAAAGGAATGGAAATCATCATGTTGAGGGGACACATTGCAGCTCAATTTACAGTAGCCAAAATACAGAACCAACCTAAGTGTCCCTTGATGGATGACTGGATAAAAAAACTGTGATATATACACACAATGGAATACTACTCAGCCATAAAAAGGAATGAAATTCTGCCATTTGCAGCAACATGGAAGAGCTTGGAGTAAATTATGTTAAGTGAAATAAGCCAGACAGAGAAATAAAAATACAGCATGTCCTCACTCATAACTGGCTGCTAGGAAGGAAGGGAGGGAGGCGGGGAGGAAGTTTGGGAAGTGATAGGTCGGGCAAAGGGCATAAAGAAATATCACAATTTGTAAGAATAAATATGCTAATAACAAATAATAAATTTTTTTGAAAAAGAAATCATTGTAGCATTAGTTTGCATCTTTTCAAATATCTATCAGCCTTTTTACGTATTCCGCTGAACTGCCAGATTTCCTCAAGTTAGGCGTTCTTTTCTTACGGATTCGTAGGAGATCCTGCTATGACATATGTCACACATATGTTTTCCACCTTGTCATTTGACTTTGTTTATGGAATGTTGTGCTCTAAGAATCTCTTTCATTATCACAAAATCAGAATGAACAGTGTCATCATTCATGGTGCTCGCTTTATTTAGTGATCACCTCTATCTTTATTTAGATAACCCACCTCTAATGAAGCAGTAGTTGTTTCTTCATTATCTAAGACTTTGTCCTTACAGGTGTTAATCCTGCCACTTAAACTGAGGCTCCGACAGGAAGGCGCTTTTGTTATGAGGCATGAGATAGACTTCCTCACTTCACTTTATTTAGTTTGCTAGTCAGT
Source organism: Galeopterus variegatus (assembly GCF_000696425.1). Classification (NCBI taxonomy): domain Eukaryota; kingdom Metazoa; phylum Chordata; class Mammalia; order Dermoptera; family Cynocephalidae; genus Galeopterus; species Galeopterus variegatus. Next base: position 89,085 of record NW_007729908.1, read on the forward strand.
TGTCTCAATATCATTTAAAACTTATTAATCTTTTGCCTGGTGATGTGAAATGCTACTTTTATCTTACTAATCGTTCTGACTTCTGTTTCACTTCTGGATTCCATACATTTTGTGTTGGTCTACGAGCTGACTTCTCTCCTGTGTCACATAGTTTTATTGATTGTGCCTTACAATGTACTTCCATATCCAAAAAGGCAGCTCCTTGAAACTACTCTTTATTCAAAGCTTTTCTGTTTGAAAATGCTCCTATTTCTGGAACATCTTTAGAGTTATTATGTCACATGGTGCAAGCCCTGCTCCTACCAGCAAACGTCAGAGGTTCTGTTGCTGTTTACCCTGGAAGTGCACCCACTCTAGATAACGACTGAGAACAGCTGGCTTCTTTTAAGGCTGGGTCTCTTCAGCTCAGAACAGAGTTGCTGCATTTATTCAGATGTTCTTCTGCGTCTTCACATAATGCGTTAGTGTTTTTTCATATAGGCGCTGTATTTTTCTTAAGTTTATTTCCAGATATTTAATATTTCTTTGTGAACTGAGTTGTTTCTTCCTCTGCATTTCTAATTGGTTATCATTTTGAAACAGGAAAGCTATTGACTTTGGAAGTTATCTTGGAAATCAGCCATTCCCTGAACTTTATACCTGTTTTTGTGCTTCTGGTGCTATTTGTTTTCCAGGTATGTGACTATTAATCTACAACAGCAACACTTTTCTCCTTTTTCCGACATTGCCTCATTCTCGCTGAGTAGCCAGGGTTAAGGCTTCCACGGCTCTGAGACCCCGTGTCCTCATCTTTGAAGTGGGAATGACATTTTCTCACAGGAACACCTGGAGGTACTGTGAGGTCACAGGCTGAGCCCAGCAGAGAGAGAGAGTGCTCAGTAAATGCGAGGCCTTCCTTGGGAGAGATGTGCCCTTTCTCCTGGACGAGCACATTTTCTCGACCCCCTCTGTTATGCTGCTTGGTGAGTGTGGGTGCCGATTCTTCCCTATCTGAGCTTCCAGATGAGAACTCGGTCCACCAGCCAGGGAGGCCCTGAGCGGAGGCCCCAGAACAGGCTAATGATAAATACACAGTGTTTTAAGTGACTCTATTTGTGGTAATTTATTACACAGCCATAAAAAATAAATACAATGCTTAGAATTTCATAATCAGATATTTGTTTACATTAGCAAACAGGGACCCTGGTTATTTGCAATGATAGTTACTGAGGCTGTCACGTGAATGACCTGGACCCAACCCTCCCCCAAGAGCAGGCTGGGAAGAGTCTGGGCAGCGGCAGTGACCAGTGACTTCACTGGGATGAGGAAGGCATGGAGGAGGAGACCCCAGAAGCTGCTCTGGTTGCTGCACTGCAGGCAGGGCAGGTGGCAGTGTCAGAGAGTTCTGCCCTGCTCCAGGAGAAAAGGAGGGAAATTTTGTTTTTAATAACTCGGCGTCATGAAAAGGCCGTTATGCCTACTTTTAAAACAGGAAGATCAGAGCGCTCTGGTGGTGGCCAGGAGGGGGTCTGAACAGAGGGCTGCTGCTGTCAGGCGTTGTGCAGGAGGGAGCGGCAGGCCAGAGTCTCCCTCGAGAAAGACACGCAAGGGCTCTTTTGAAGACCAGGGAATGTGGCTCATTTTCCAGAGGCAGATAATGTCCTGGAGAGAAGATGTTTCTGTGGGTGGGAATTAAAAACTAAGTGCTGCCCAAGAGGTGCAGAGGAGCCTTTTGGGGCCCTCTGGAAGGGCCGGTGCAGCAGCCCCAGGGCTCCTCTATCTTGGGGGGACTTGGTCAGCTGGGGCCTGTCTGGAGCGGTGGCTGGTGAATGTTCTGGGGCGGAGACGGGTTAATAACATGTCTGTGCCAGTTTTTCCAGGAAGATCCAGTAACAGAACGAACGAGTAATGAAACCTAACTGTATTTCTCTTTAGCTCAAGAGGAGAGCAGCATGGTGACGCCAGCCGTGGGCACCTGGCCCTTCTCCCTGGGCTCCCCTGTGCACCCTGCGCTTCCCGGGTGGTTTCCAGATGGGAGCATCCTTGGAGACAAGAGCAGACAAACTCGTTTTTGCCTTTACAGGCGTGCTGCGGCTTCCTCTTCTTTCGGGGCAACGTGACATTAAAATGCGAGTTGCAATCAGCATGATTTTCACTGGGAAAGGGCCAGTTCTTGGATCTCCCACTATCTGGGTGTGTGGCTGGATGCCCTGTGCCTGTGCCCGTGGCCTGGGTTTCATCTGCACTGCACCTGCTCCTTACAAGTAATTGTAAGTAAGTATTTCATCTGTTTCCGAATCCAAAGACCCCACCCCTGACCTTCCCTCCGTGCCCCCGGTCCTTCCTTCTGCCCACCTCATCCTCAAGTGGCGGGCCACACTCACCCTGCCGCTCAGTGACACGTCGACTGGAAATTATCGCAGGTCACCACGTGGCTTTAAACACGATTTCCCAGCCTTGCAAATGGCTCTCCCGCCCAGGAAGGGAAACGGGAGCTGTCCGCTCTGCTCACGCTCGTCGTCCCGCACGCTTGCTTCTGGACAATGGACAGTGCGCGTTTTGTCTTTGCAGGAAATAAGAAAACAAGCAACACAAACGCCCTGTTTGAAATATGTAAAAGGGACTTGGCGGGTATTGCAACATAGGAAGGAAAAGAACCCTGCGTGTTCTTTACATATGTGTCACAGGTAACTATTTTAGGAACCTGTGCCCTAAACTCTTTTGAGCCTCAAACGTGCGCAGTCTCGGGGAGCTCCCATTTCGGGCTGTAGGTGGCCCCCTTGTCTAGAGAGCGCGGACCCTTGATGCACGGCGCTGTCCCAGGAGGAACTGGTTAGGCCTCGGTCCCTGTCCTCGCCCCTCACAGAACAGCGCCCACTTCCCCACTGGCGCCAGCCGCCCGTGCGACTCTATCATATGACCATTTGTCTTGGGGTCTTGTCTGAAATAATTTGAACTGCCAAATCCTGAAATGAATAGGTTTTGTTAGCACAAAGGCTAAGGAACTGGTTGGAAATTTTAAAGAGCTCCGGGCCGCGTCTTGGCGGCTGCATTGCTTGGCTGGAGGCATTCTCCTGCCAGCATCCTTCTGCCTCGGTGGGTGCCGGATGATGGATGGTCCGGCTGCCAAAGGCAGAGAGAAAGGGACGCGGGCCCGGGTCTGGGAATTGGCTAAGTACTTCTGGGCGCTTCGACCTCATCATGGCGCACAGCAAGTCGGCCTCTTGATTTATAAACTGGGGTGGTGATTAATGATCTTTTAAGTGGACAAGGCAGGCCAAAGCCTCGCAAATCGGGTCGTTCAGACATGACTACCACTTGTAGCAGAAGAATAACAGCCTTTGCATGTAGGTAATTGAGACAGCTGCCGAGCAGCGCACGTCCATCGGCCCCAGAACCCACCCGTTTTTGACACTGGTCCTCTGGCCATAGTTCCTGGTCAGCATCCGCGGCAGGTGTAAGGGGGGAGCATGAGTGAGGAGGCGGCCCCTTTCTGGCAAAATCTGGGGGCCAGCTTCAGAGCTGAGGGAAGGGCCAAAGGAAGGGGCCAGACCCAGAACCATTGGGGGAGCTGCCCTTCCCGGAGTCTGTGGCCTTGGCTGTCATAGTCTGGGCAATGCAGCTGGGCCTTGTTCTTGCTTTGCAACCCACTTGGCAGCTCTGAAGACCCTAGTGTGTGTCTGTAGAGCACCCGGCTGAGCCCCTCCTCGGGATCCCTTGCTCACTGCACGCGGGTCCCCATGGCATCCTTCCTCCTGAGCTGGACGGGAAGCTGCAGCTGTGGAGAGATTGAAGCCACAAGGACCACGGCGGGGGGCATGGCACACAAACCCTTCCAGACCTTCCTTCCTGGTTCCCTCCTTCCTGGGGACACCTCCAGGGCACTGGAGAGAGGCCGAGCTCCACAGTGAGTGGGTGGCCCAGGGCGGCAGCATCCGGAGCTGCTCTCTGCCTGATGGTTACAGCATTTGTCAAGATAATGATTATAATTGGAGTCGGCAGTGCTGCCGAGTCATAAATAAACGTCGGTACCAGGCACTGTGGCTGCAGGTGAGCAGGGAACAGATCGATAGTGGAAAACCAACTTCCGCTAAGAAAAGAGCTTTCACGTCTCCCCAGAGGGAGATTCCCGAATCATTTCAATCTACTCTAAACTCCAGGGAAAGCATCGGTGTGTCTAAAGGTGGAAGAAGTGGGAGAGAAATCTCAGACAGACTTTCTGAACGTCAGTTATAATGAACTGAGCCCTTTGCTCTGAGATGCTGAACATTTTCCTCCAATGCCTTTTGCAAAGAAAGGAGGTACAGCTGATGAATTATCCTGTAGCTCAGGAAATCTGCGGAGAATTATTTAAGCATTACTGTGGCTGTTGCCTTTTGCAAAATGCAAACGTGAAACTCTGACACCACACATTTTGAAGACTGAGGTTTGGAGGGTGGGTTAAAAACTTTATCAGAGAATTACACACTGAGGAAACATTACTGGCGGAGACCTCAGGGAAAATATTTCTTATGCAAGTATATTTGGGTACTGAGGATAAAAATAGAAATCAAGGATGGGGAAGATCTGTCCCTACCTGTGATAATGTTCCTTTTCCCCACGCAAAGATGAATTTTTGTTTTCTGCCAGTGGTTTTTGAAGTCAGTAGAAGAGACTTGGTTCAGAATTGCTTTTAACTTGTGGCTCAAGATGCCTATGGTCATCTTAGTTTGTTCAATTATGAAGAATGCAGTACCGGTTCCCCAGGCTCACGCAGGAAGAGCCAAGCCTGGGTGCGGGGAGGGCCACGCCTGGGTGCGGGGAGGGCCAAGCCTGGGTGCGGGGAGGGCCAAGCCTGGGTGTGGGGAGGGCCACGCAGGGTGCGGGGAGGGCCAGGCCTGGGTGCGGGGGGAGAGCCACGCCAGGGCGCGGGGAGGGCCACGGCAGGGCACGGGGAGGGCCACGCCTGCGCGCGGGGAGGGCCACGCCAGGGCGCGGGAGAGCCATGCCTGGGCCCACTCAGCTTCTGTCTCTGATAATGGGGTGTTTCTTCTTCCTCTTCAGTTAGGAAGAGAAACAGTTCCTCTGTGTTTTCTTTGTGCCTCTATCTTTTGTGTAATGAGTGTGTTTTATGGTGGAAAACTTGATTTAAAGAGTCAGTGAGTTTCACATCGTTCCTGCCGCCGTGAGGAAAGGGTGGAGCCCGCAGCAGCACGCCGCTGTCTGTGGCCCCTCCGGAAAAACCTTCGTTTTTCAGAAGAATGCGAGGCCTCTCCCACTCGCAGCTGTTTTTAGAGTGAGCTTATGCCCAGGCTTTCCTTCATCTTTACACTTCTGGAAACAACAGGAGCATGTGAAGTGTAGGGTGTAAGTGACAAGGTCAAGTTCTTTTCTGCCTCATCCTCCTGTGTAAACTCAAGCGAGTCTTTCTGGGGTCGTGAGAGCAATAACTAACGTTTCTCTAGCTCTCAGGACATGCCAAACAGTGTTCCAAGTTCTACTGCACATAATCCTTCATGAACCCTCATGCCACTCTCTGAGAGTCATGCTGCTCTTACAGAAGAGGAGCCAGAGGCACAGAGAGGACAAGCAGCTGGCCCAGGGTTGCACAGCTACCGCGAGTCAAAGCCGAGATGCAGAACCAGGCGGTCTCGCTCCACCCACGAGCTGATGGAGATCTAGCACGAGGGCTGTTTTAAGAACTGATTAAAAACACACGTGAAGGGCCGGCCCGGTGGCGCACTGGATAGTGCGCCGCTTGGGAAGCGTGGCGGCGCTCCCGCCCGAGGGTTCGGATCCCACATACAGACCGGTTCCCACTCACTGGCTGAGCGAGGCGCGGGAGCAAGGCCGAGGGTTGCAATCCCGTTGCCGGTCCCCGGTCCAGTATGGGGGCAACACTGAGGGTTGCGATCCGTTGCCGGACACGGAAAAAGACAAAAAAAAAAACAAAAACAAAAAAAAACAAACACACGTGAACATGCCGGGGATGGTGTAGAGACCCAACACACTGTGGACCTTTCCCTGCGCTGACACCCAGTCATGTAGCCCAACCGACCTAAGCTGAGATAGAGAGCAGGTGACCCACAGCCTGTTACGTGAGTCACTTGCCGTGACAGTACTTCTCTCACCGAAACTTAACGGTCTGTCATCTCGGATTTACTTATTCTAGTTCAAATTTCGTTCCTCTGTGAACTGCATTCCTTCAAACCACAGAACACCCCATTGCTTCTTAGGAACAAATGGTCTCAACCTCATTCACTTCTTTACCCTGTGAAGCCATAACACTTCATGATGAATGACAGACTATTGTCATTTAATGCTGCTGGCTCAGCTTGGCTTTGTAAAGGAGAGTTAAATGAAAAAACAAACCAAGCTTAAACCGAAAACAAGCAAACAAACAACCCCTGCTCCCCCTCCAAAACCACTCTGAATTTGCACATGACTCATAGGACAAACGTGAATTTTCTCCATCATTCCTAAATCACTCCCGTATGAAACGATTTCAGTCTATTTCCAGCTATCAAATTGTAGACTCATTTTCTGTCACTAACAGGAGAAAGAAAACCAACTAGTCAACAACATTTGGAGAACAAAGACCGCATTTATGATAAAAGTGTCAGACAACATAAAATGGTTCAGGGTAATTGACTTTTTGGGTGGGATTATTTTTTGAGAGAAAGCACCATTTATTTAGATTCCACATCTGCAGCAGATACTGTGTGCTTGCAGAAACCACTGAAGCATCACTGCAAAGTTTATTTTGCTACGGGTTGTTTCGTCTTCAACCAGTTGTAGTATTGATTTCTCTCAGCGGATTAATTATCAGAGGCAGTTTCAGACTTCCCTGAGATAGACGGAAGGAAAAATGATGTTTTCATTTCAATGAAGGCTGCTGGCAATTGTGCTGGGACTTCTCGAGAGCCCTAGAGTCAAAGAATCGGAGGCCATGCCAGGGAGAGACTGTGCATGAAATTATTCATCTTATCTGTGGTTGTGAAGTCTTGGCATGGTCTGGGGCCTCTGAAACGGGTTTCACAGGGATCTTTGCTACTCTGTGTTGAAGGAGCATTCAGCCCTGGGGGAAAGAGAGGGAAATTATAGAATTGTACAGATGTAGATGTCTGGGTTATTTATAGCGGAGCTGAGGTTCTGACGTGAGGAAGATTTAGGTGCCTGCTAGACACAGCTCTTACAGACAGCTTTGCAGCCTCTTTTGCATGGGGCTTGTTGAAAAGTCACCTAGAGCACCAGGACTGTGAAAGGTTCTTTGAGAGTCAATTCTACAGACTCTAAGTGTTGTGATAAAGAGGAGGAACAAAACACTTAAAAACCCATCCTGTCTTGGCGCTCATTCCTGCGGATTCTACCAGCTGCATAATAGCACTACTTCAGGCTCCAGTGTCAGCACAAACTGTTCATATTTCAAGGTGTTTCCTGCCTTTTTGTATTCATAGAACGTCTACGAGTGGTAGATGGAGCCGGGTTATCAATTTCTGCAATGTTGTTACCACTAAAGATCTGTTGCTGTCGGTGGGGGTGACCCATGAACAGGTGTTTGATGGACGAGCCTTTCAGCGAATACCTCCTGTTAGCCCGTTTTTCATTTAGCTGTGAGCTCACCCCTTCCTGGCTTTTCAGACAACAGCACCGAGCCCGCCTGGCCCCTCCTGCCGGGGGGGGGGGGGAGGTGGTGTTTTTAGGCAAATCATGGGCTTTTTTCTGATTTTTTTTTTTTTTATGATATGTAAGACGTTTTCTGTGACGCCATCATCCTAGAGAGAAGTTAAATAGAACTTTCAGAGTTTTTTTTGACTTTGATTAACATCTTTATTTTTTTTTAGTATAAATGTAATAAGGTAACTAAAAAATTGTCACTATGTTGTTAATTAGAAATCACATAAAAGGTGGAAATAAAAAATAATTTGTATGTATATTTTTTATCTCCTAGATATAATCGCTGTTAATACTTCTGTCTTATATTTTTGCCCAGATGTGCAATAGCAAAAAGTAGCACTTTTTACAATTCTTTGTAAACTTATTCCATTAGAAAAAAGATATTGAACTTGTTTATCTCCTGTACTCTTCTGCAACGTCGTTTTTCAAGGCTGCACACCTGCAGCGCTTCCTGAGTTTTATCTCAAATGTCCTGCAGTGAATATGTCTGGAATTGCACTCTGAGCTCGTTCAGGGTGCTCTGAGGATCAGTCCCGGGCACAGGCGGTTGTCAGAGGATGGGCTGCCCCCTCAGCCGGCGTGGGGAACTCTGTGCCCTTGCTGGCTGGGGCAGGGCTCGCCCCCGGGTGGGTGAAGGGGCATGCCACTCTGCTCTGACCTAGTTGCACTGTGAAGTCAGGTGTGGTGTGAATGGGCACTTTCCCAATATTAACGCCCATGAGGGTTTTTAATAGTTTTTGGTGAGCTGACTATTTCATGCACCTGCTGGGCTTCCGGCTGCATGTTTCCCCCTGTGTTTAAGAGATAAACCAACAGGAGCATCGGCACTTTTCCTGCCAGCTGTCGTGAAGTGCTCTTTACAGTTTGGCCATTCACCTTTAGCTTTATTTACTGTGTTTCTCCATGTGCTGTAGCTTTTCATTTTCAGTTAAATCCATCAAATTGATTTTTGGACAGTTTCTGCATTTGGTGACATGGTCAGAAACATCTCCCCCATCTTAAGTTCATATAAACCTTCACACACACACACACACACACACACACACACACACACACACACACACACACATATACATATTATTTTTTTTTCTAGTATTTTATGCTCTTATTTGCTTTCATTTAAAACTTTCGGTTGTCTGGAAACAGCTCCCACCTATGACATATGACGATGGTCCAGGGCCTGGTGCTCTGTGCTCAGCATCCCCCTGCTTGCGGACCCTGCACTCTGCCTGCTGAGAAGTGACTCTCATGCCCCTGCCGTGTGGGTGTGGGTGAGGGCACCTTCTCCCTGAAGGGTTTCATGTAGGGCCCACGCTGGGGGGAGCGCTGTGGTTGATTTTTGTGTCATCTGTCTCTGTGTGGACAATGCACAGATTGACTCAGTGTGAGTTTAAAGCAGTTTCATGTCCCAAAGCCACCCTGGATATACTTCCCAAAGCTCCCTGCTACTGGTGCATGCTCAGCCTTTTATCAGAATCAGTTCATCAGATCTTTTGTTGTGGGGTTTGCAGTTCTTAATTATTTTATACTTTTCTTATTGTTATCTGATTAATATTTATGCTATTTTATGTATTTATTAGCTTGCTAGTCATAAATGGCTTAAATTTCTAAGTTAATTTTGAAGGACGTGACATCTGGACAAATTCTGCTTGCGCTTGGGCCTTCTCTCGTCCCCAGGGTGCCAACACCCAGTCATTAGGGACCTTTCTCTGACTCGGATGCAGAGTCCCAGCAAAGCAGAGGCATAGCATACAACTTCTGGAATTCCAACTAGGAGTCTGAATGCCAAATGCAAACATGTCCCCTCCAGTGGGTGACCCATGAACAGGTGTTTGATGGACGAGCCTTTCAGCGAATACCTCCTGTTAGCCCGTTTTTCATTTAGCTGTGAGCTCACCCCTTCCTGGCTTTTCAGACAACAGCACCGAGCCCGCCTGGCCCCTCCTGCCCAGCTCATGGCTTTCTGCCAGTCCATGGAGGAGCAGTGTAGCCAGCACTGGCCCCTGAGCCTCACCAGAAGCCCTGGGAGACCACGCTGATGGTGGAACCAGGGAGACTGTTCTCCCCAGAGCCCTGCCTGGGGCTGGGCCAGCTCCCTCTGGTCCCGTTGTCCCCAGCTGAGGTGGTGCTGGCAGAGTGGGCCAAGCCCAGAGTTGAGGACAGGGGTCCTCAAACTGATGCACATCAAAGTCTGCCGGGGTCCATTAAAATCCAGAGAGCTGGTCCCCAGCTCCCCAAGTTTAGATTCATTAGTTCTTTTAGGGAGGGGGATAAGAATTTTCATTTCCAGCAGGTTTCCAGGAGTTGCTGATGCAGCTGGTCTGAAGATGGCTGTGCACAGAGGATCTCTGATTTGGAGAACTGGTCTGTTTCTCTGTCTCTGTTTCTCTTTAATCACTTAATAAAACACTCAGTTAATTTTTCTTGAAGTTTCCTTATATTATTTTAAAAATAGCACAGCAGATATTAAATATTCTTTGAAATTCCTTCAGGAAGATCATTTTTGTTAATCCATTTTTACTTAAGTTATTTACTTAAACTGGTAATTACCATTTTCTTCCTTTTTGACTGTTTTCTTTGTAAGGTAAAGCAGTACCAAAACACCCTGTGATCTGAGACATTTAAACATGTTCCAAGAAACAGAAAGGAAGGAAACAAGAAATTATACAAGGTATGGGCACTAAATAGCATGGCAATCTCTCCGTCTTTCTTCTTTGTTTCTTGGAACAAGTGGATGAACTGGGCAGAAAATTAAAGAAATGTAGAAGTCAATGCTCGGACTTGTATTCCAGGCTGAGCTAGTTCTGCCTGAGCAAGTCAAAACGGCCTGAAGAGAAATCCGGCCCTTTGAACACATGTGCAGATGTCACTGCGGATAGAAAAGTGAGTCAGAACGTTGACGGCCAGTTCATCATCTGATCACGTGCTGGGAAAAGACCTAATTTATTTGGAAGTTCATCCCCACCATTTTCCCTAATCATAATTACTGTGATTTGTAATGCATACATGATATGATTTATTTAAAAGTAAATTTATTTCAAATAGCTGAATTTGGATGTGAATGAAGCACAGTCTTTAAGTGAATGATTTAAACAATCTGCTGTACGGAAAGGCCGTGTGGATACGCAGCTACATCTAACAAGAAGCTGACAGAAGAACGGGGACTGGAAATGTATGAACTCTTTTCCGTACTTTTGAGCATGTTGAAGACAACGACCCAGCTTTCTCCTTTGAACTCTGGAGTGTGGACTCACTGACTGTGGGTCCTGGCAAGAAAGAAGCAGCCCGGTTTCTCGGCCCCCGAGTTCCTGTCTCTCTTGCCGGTGCAGTAGCGCCTCCAGCTCCACAGTCAGCCCCCGCGGCCAAGGCATCCACTCTGTCCCCAGCCCTTGTCCCGTCCCACGACCTCCAGGCCTGTAGGACCCCCGGGTCAGACAGCAGGAGCTTCCTGATGGGTCGTGGAGCTGCTGTGCCTGATCCAGGGATTGGGGAGGGGGGCGGGAAGTCACTCCCACGTCCCTCCTGCCTCAGCCCATCCACAGCTCCTGAAGTCTGAGTCATCATTTATATACTTTTTAAGGCCCAGAAACATTTTCAGAGTCCTAAGTTCCTTCTCAAAATGCAAAGGCCCTTGGGTCGAGGAATGCCCCAAAGGTGGCATGAGGACAGCAGGTGGGGGTGCTGGGCACATGGGGGCAGAAGGAGCCGGGGTTCAGGCCCCAGGGGCGAACCCAGCAGCTGAGAACAGGCCGCGGGTCTGCCCACGCGTAGGGATCACGCTGAGTAAACACGTGCGGTCACAATGCCATGCGTTCCCCTTGCCACAGCCCTCGTATGGCACTATGCCACCTCGGGGTCGGCCCTCTGGGAAGGCCTCTGGGTGAAGAGGAGGCTGGAGGAGACCCTGAAGCTGCGGGATCTGCTGCGGGGTGGACCCCTGGGCCCCCAACTGGGGCCACGTGCTGCCCCAGGGTGCCCCCCGCCCTGCCCCTGTGGCACCCCCGTGGGTCTCGGGCTGCCACGAGCTTGGCTGTGCCCCAGGCCAGGCCTGTGTTCCTCTCCCAAGGGCTGCTCTGTCTGCGGGGTAGTTCCTGGCACCTCATGTCCCTCTCAGCCTGCACCCGGCACCCCATCGCAGCCCGGGTGCACCCGGAGACCATGGGCAGTGGGAGGCCAGGCGCCCACCCAGCCTCCCCCTCCGTCCTCCGCTCTGGACACACTTCGGACACCCGCCGTGGACTGCGCTCCCTGCCGCGCCCCCCCACCCCCGGCTCCCGCTGACCCCCGTCCGCCTGGCCATCACGGGGCCGGACCGTGGCGTACCGTGGCCCGCGAGCCCCTGCAGCAGCGAGCCCGCCCGAGAGAGCAGCCAGCGTGGGCACGGCCCGGGACCCCCCAGGGAAACTGAGACACCTGCCACGAGCCACAGTGCACTCCTCTGCAGGTTAACGGGCTGTCCCTCCGCGTCCTCATCCCGTGAGAACTTGGATCCTCGCCACCGAGAGGCGGGAGGCAGAGTCACCTGCGCCTCGTGGCCGATCGCTTCGATGGCTTCAGTTCTCTGTCCTCCCTTATCAGTGCCCCGTGCAGGGTCCCCTGCTATGCACTGTGTCACGGGCTTGGCTGGTCCGGTAGGACGCTGGCAGACCTGACGCTGTCATTGTCCTTTGCTACAGAATTAGCGGAGTGTAGGGCCACAAATCTGCACAGGAGCTTAAAACACCATTAAACCAAACCGAAGCGCGACCAATGCACACGTGCGAAAGCCATCCACACACATCCGCACACGTGATGGAATACCGTTTGCAGTCAGAATCGGAAAAACTTTGAAAGCATAACGCGGTAAAGTAAGAATTAGAGAGCTACTGTCTATGTGAGGCTCACACAATAAACACCTGTCAACAGAGGTTTCTGGACCCACCACTCCCAGGTTTCCAGATTCCGGGTTTACTGGGAAATCCAGAGAGACTCAGCTGGCCAGAAACTGCAGAGTGGAGCTGGAACACTGATGTTAAGGTTTGCATTTTACAAATAATCTAAACAGACACAACGATGGGAGGCCCTGGGTGGGACAGTCCTGGTGTGGGCAGTGGTGACAGCTGTTCTGGCCCAAGCTTGTTCTCATGGGGGCAGTGGTCATTTGGTGCAGTTGCTGCCGGGACTCGACTTTAGTAAAGGCCTTCTCACACTCTAGTTAAATAACAATGTTGTAATAGTCACTTCTGAGTCGGTATTCTGTTGCCAAATATAAGATATTGTTTGTGGCGATCACTTAAGTCCTGGAAGTAGACTTCTGGGTGCACTTTAATTGCTGTTTGTGAGGGCTAATGAGACTGCTGACCAAAAGAGAAACATCAGGAAATAATTCAGAGTCCATCTCCCAGGAGCATTCATGTCTCTCCTGTAAACCGCCTATTCATGACTGTAGCTCACAACAATTTTCCATTTCCTTTAAGGCCCAAGGTTTCTGCTGCCCACCTGTGAAGACGGGGTCAGCTCTGCAGGTGTGGGTCTGTCCACACCCAGGCCCAGTGGGTGCCTCATTGGTGAGAGCGCATCTCTCTTACTTAACGGAGTTGTGCACTCCATGCGGGTCTGGCCTCTACATTCTGGGCCGTATTTTACAGGAGAAAAAGGACAGCTCTTCTTCCTAGGCCTTCTCTGCAAAGTCCGCTACCTGGCTAAAGTGTTTCTCCAGACAAATAAAGGGAAATTGTGTTCACAGGAATTTCTCTCGACATATCAAATTTTCTGTTTTCAAATTCCGTTCAGCTCCGCAGGCCTGGGTATGGCTCCTCTCATGAGACAGGGGACTTTTCTCTCCTTGAGGTCTTTCCCTGGAAAACTAACAGCCAATGCCACACCAAGCTTTCAGGGTGAATACGTGATGAAACAGACTTTACAAACACATTCTAGAAATGTAGAAGCGTGGGGTCTGTCTCATAGGAGGTCCCGTGAGATTTTCATACCCCAGTCCTTCTTCCACTCAAATTATTTTATATTTAAATAATATTCAGGATGTAAACTAGATAGGATTATTTGTACAACTATTTAGAAGAGGTTGTCTAATATTTCCCTCAAACTAAATGGTCAGTTCTGGCTGTATCAAGATATTAAGAGGAAAATCACGACAGCATTTATACTTACAGCTTCCAAGTGATTTATGTTTATTAATTTATTGAACCTCATAGTGTCTCTGAGGTAGGCGACCTTATTGCCTCTTTTGCAGTTGGGAACAGGGCTCAGAAGTTCGGGCGAATTCCCAGGGGTCACACAGCCGCAGACGGCGCCCTGGGAGCGTGCTGTCCTCTCTCTGCCGGCGTGAGCGGCCTGCGCCCTGTGTTCTTTCTGGCCTGGCTCAGAGACCGTCTCCAAGTACCACGTTTTCCTCTCCATCCGCTGTGTGTCTGTCTTCACAAAATGTGACCACAGTCAGTGGCTTGAAACAACAGGAACTCATTCTCTCACAGTTCTGGAGGCCAAACGTCTGAAACCGAGGTGTGGCAAAGCCGCGCCCCCTCTGAGGGCTGCACGGGAGGGTCCTGCTGCCTCTTCCCCTCTCCGGAGGCTCCAGGCATCCCCGGCTTGTGGCCGTATTGCTCCAGCCTCTGTCTCTGTCTCCACACGGTCGGTCTCTCTCCTCCATGAGTGTCCCTCCTTTTCTGCCTCTCATTAGGACTCCTGTCATTGGATTAAGGGCCCATAGGGATAATGCAGGATGATCTCATCTCGACATCTTTAACTTATTCTTTAAAGACCTTTTATCTAGACAAGGTCACATTCACATGTTCCTGGAGTTAGGACATGGCCATGACTTTAGAGGGATGATGACCATCTAACCCACTACGAACCATAAGCAGTTGTCACCTCTGGACAGAGGATGCCACAGCACACATTTATTTTCTCAGCAAGTAATTCTTCAGTGTCTCCTAAGTCCCCCAATTCTGCTGAGTGCACTAAACATGTGGGGAGAAAAGGCAGACTCTGCCCTGGCATGGGGTCCCCCACAGCAGGTTCTGGAAACTAGAGCTCATAAATCCCCCTGGATTCCAGCTCTGAGGGGCCTCCTGAGAGTGGGATTCTGACCCTGAGGACATGATGCCCCACTCCCTAGGCAGGACCATTGTGGGCAGTGCCAGACTGTGGCATAAAGAGAATCCACTGCTGGTGTGTTAGGCACACGGAGATGCCATGGGGAAGATGGGGTCCAGAGAAGAACACTGAGGACCCAAAGCTGGCATCTGGAGGGAGATGGACCAGGTAAGCTGAGGTCATGGGAACCAAGGGTCAAGGATATGAAAGTAGGATGGGGGGGGTGGCCTCTTGTGGAACAGCTCTGCCTGCCCTAGCCAAGGTGTGCACAGGACCCTCCTGCAGAGGCTGCTGCCATTCAGTAAAACCGCTGACAGCACATTGTCCAGCTGCCTCCTGACCAATGTCTCCGCTCTCAGGAGCTAAGGGACAAATGCTTCCTAGTGTTTTGCTTCTTTTGGTCAAAGCTGTGGACATGTCTAGTGTCCCCTTCTACCTCAGCTTCCAGGATGCTCACAGGTAATGTCACCTGCCTTCTGCCTTGCAAACAGGATCTGTGTTTCTGTGAGGCAGCCATGGACCCAGCCTGAGCCAGTACACCATGGGTGGGCTAGGCCAGACTTCCCAGCCTCCTTCTCAGCAAGCAGTGCACAAAATGAGCTGGACTCTGAGACCCAAGACAAGTTTGTCACAGGGGCCTGAGGAGAGATTGTGACTGCCTGATGAAGGGGACAGGTGAGGCTGGCAAAGCCCTTCCTCCTCCTTACCCTTACAAGGATGTGATGGCTGGAGCTGCAGCAGCTGTCTTGTGACCATGAGACCACAAGCACGAAGATGAAAGTTAACACAGGAGGACAGTGGACTGTGAATATGGGAATTGCTTTTTATTTAAGCCATTGTTGGGTGAAGTTTTCTGTAATTTGCAGCTGAATGGATTCCCAACCATTACCAATACAGGTAAGTGTCTGCTCAATTACACTTACTTCTCAAGAAAAGCTTTTGTTACATTTTCTATTGCTTTTCTGTCTTTTCTCTATCACTCAGATTCTGTCTTTTTTAAAACAGCATTTTTCCATTTTGTGATTGCTGTGCTTTCACTAACGTATGCCATATCACTTTTTGGGAAACACAAATAAATTTGATACTTATCTTTTATAAATTTTTGCTGTGTATATTTATGTTCTATATGAAATTATAAACGTATTGACACGTTATAAGCATATGTATTTATGTTATAAATTTACAAATTTAAAATAGAGTTAAAATTTAAAATGATGACATTGAGCATTTTCCCCACGTTGTTGTGGAGACGGTGGAGCAGAGGTTCAGAGTGACCCAGGGCCCAGGAACAGGAAGCAGAAGAGCATTTGCTAAAGTAGGCGGGAGAGGTTGGGGGGTCAGTGGGGAAGCAGGATCTGTGGGGTGCTGCCGACACCACGTGGATGGAACCCTGAATACAGCCCTTTGACTTTTACAGTGCAGAGATGGGGCTTTCTCTGCAGGGAGCAGTTGTGGCAGATGCCCTAGCCGTGAGTCCTCCAGGTAGTGTCCTCTCTCCTCTCAGATTTTAATAGGAAACGTGAGAACCTTTAACCTTAATGAACCACAGAGGTGCCTAACCCAGAGCCCTATAAATACCTCGGGAGCTCCCTGCTCTGCAGGATGTTCCACCCACCTCCTCACCTTCCTCACACTTAATCTGCTGCTCTGCAAACAGCGGGGTCGAGAGGCTGACCTCTCAAGTTAATTGTTTATTTGTTGTTTGTTTTTAATAACCTGTCTTGCGATGGCAGTGTTTATGTTTCTTCTTTGCAAACAGAGAGTGAATCAGGCTGGGTGAGTGAATCTGGCTTTGCTGGGCTCGGTGGAGTCAGCCTCACGTTCGGAGCTCCTGTCTTACCGCCGATTTGGGAGCAGAGTTCAATCCAGGCCTGTCCTTCCGAAGAGAGGCTGAAAATAAGCACTGGGTGCGGGAAGCGGCCTGATGCTGAGGATTTCTGTGTCCTGGGTGGGCCAGTCAGGGAGGCTCCCAGGGGTGGGAGGAAGCCCACCACCACCCTGACTCGTGGGCTCTCCCCAGTTTCCCGCTGTGCTGTGGGACCTGTGGCTCTTTACGGATCTGTGAGGATGGAAGAGACTTTTACAGTGGCCTCTGCAAATGTGCACTCCATAGCTTCCTGCAATCAATATGGGGACTAGGACAGCATCTCTCTTCCTGGTAGACGAATGACAGCCACCTGGGGTGTTTGCGACTCTAAAGCGCAAGGTCAGCGTTTGGTGGCACTGCGCCTGTTTCCTCCCCTGCACTGTGCTCTGAGGGAGGAACGTTGTGTTCTCTGACCAAGGAGAGTGTCCTTCATCTCCGAGCCCCTGAGCGGTTGGTGTTGCCAGCTGAAGTCATGAAAGCAGTCTGATCCAGCGTTAAGGGGGTGTGACTCACCCGTGCCTGGAACTGCAGAACGCCTCGGGCATGTGTGAGTAAGCACGCTCCCAAAACGGGACGGGAATCTCGCAGACAGGACTTGGTATCCCACCTCCAGCCACAGCGTGCTGTTCAGGTTTTGACACGTGTTCCTCAAGACTGGCTACAGCAAAGGTTTTTTCTGGGGTCCAGAGAAGTGGCTGGAGAGCACCACGTGGGAAGGGGCTCCGCACCCACCCGGCCTCTGCCTTGGCCTCCGGGCTCTTGCCTGTGACGTCTTTGGGGACACAGAGGAAGACAGAAGTTACGTCACAGAAATGGATGAAACAGTGGGAAATAAATTATTCCAAAAGGGTTTTCTCTCTCTTAGAATTGGGGAAATAAACCTTAGAAGCTTCTAGTTTCTGTGCCTTTTTCTTACTTCAGTCTGGGGCATTCACAAAAGCTGACAAGTGGGTGGTGAACCCCTGAGTCTACCCTGGCTGGGTGGACTCTGATGGCAGGCCACCTTTGTCCCCTGGAGAAGTCCCTGGTTCTCCTCGGCCCCAGCAGTGCCCAGGTGTGCCCATACCTGTCACCCTGAGGGGAGCACAGGTACACATCGAGAACAGTCCTCCAAGGTAGGAAATAAGAAGAGGACTCTTGGCGGCCATGAGGACCGCCCCTTACTCCTGGCGGGCAGGTGCCCAGGGCTTCATCTCTCCACCTCCTTCCTTAAGCGGAACACCCTGGTAGGCCAGTTACACTGGGAGGCCCCCGGGAGACGGTTTGAAGGAAAGCAAGAGAAAAACGCCAAGCTTCTTTTTTCAGAGTGAAACTCTCAGGGAGTGGTGACTACTAAGAGTGAAAGAGGCGCTGGTGAGGACGGCATGGGAGGGCGGTGGGCACAGGGTGCTGCACCCCCATCGAAGCCCCTGCAGGCACCCAGGGTGGGGCTGGTGCCTCCTGTGGTCAGCGACAGGGGACAGCAAAGGCCAGGAAGTAACAGGACAGGAGCCCCCAGCTGGAGCAGAGGAAGGGGCAGCAGCGGCGAGGGGGCAGGGAGAGGGCACCGGCCTGGAGGGGATGCAGGCAGAGCCCAGAGCTGAGGGAGCTGCTGGGGACCTCCCTCCTGCGCTGCTCATTGCAATCCCACCTGGAGCTTAAAGCTGAGGGCAGACGCCAATGCCACCGGCGAGGACAGCCAGGATGGGCGGGTGCGGAGAGCCGCTGGGCACACACAGGTGCGGCTCGGATGGAAGGCCAGGCCTCCCCCATGCTCGCCCGGCCGCTGTTCTCTGGGGTCCACCTGTGGTGGGCAACCCTGGACCCGATGCGTGGACGACAGTCCCAAGGCCTAAGGCAGGACCTGTGCAGAGGCGTTAGGGAGATGGGGCAGCATTTGTCCTATGTGTCGGGGGTGCAGGTGCAGGCTCTGTTCTGCAATCTGTGTTCTCTCCACGGCACATGTCCTGGAAATAGCGCCGTGGGTTCCCGTCCACAGGGTAAGCGACCACAGCTTTCCACAGACCAAGTGCGCAGAATGCTGCGGCGACTGCCCAATCTCAGTTGCGGTCCTGAATTCCAAAGGTGACTGCCTCTGGAGGGACGCAGGAGGAGAGAGTGGCACAGACTAGCCACAGCAGAACGCGGCCGGCCTGGCTGCTCTGGGGGGTGCGCAGAGCTGCGCAGTCCTCCCCTGCAGCACCTGCCACCGAGTGCACCCGAGTGACACTTCGCTTCATTGGAGAAAGGCTGGCCCAGCAGGACGCTCGGGGTTCTTCTCACTGTACAGACGATGCAACCAAGGTGGGCAGCGGAGAGAACGGAGATCTGAGACTTCAATATGTCAGGCACTGGGCACTCGTTTCTGTAGAGTTACTACCCTGAAGGTACATACTTGATCTCTAAGTTACTTAGTATGGACTGTAATTAACGATATGCTTTAATTATGATCAGTTATGATGTGAAATCTTAAAGTAAACAATTTTCCTTTCAGCCAAGGCTCTGGAAAGGCAGGCCCCCTTGTCACAGTGTGGGGAGATGAGTGACAATCTTGGGCCCAGCAATCATGTTGGAGTGAGCAGGACTGAAGCCATGTGGGGACCTAAAACTGCGTGGGCTTTAGAAAAATGTTTAAAAGACCATTTTTTTCCCCCCTTGGCATGCATTTCTCTGAGTTCCTCTTTTCCCATGGTGCCTTGGTATTTTGAACCTCGGTTATGAGGCAGGATGACATCATTACAGAAGTGTCGAGCTGTCATCCAGACCAAGCAAAATCAAGGTTTTTCTTCCCTCCAGAGAAGCCAAGGAGGACATCAGATGGCTCCACCCTGAAGCAGACCAAAATCCTGTTGGACCCCAAGATAACTCAAGGATGAGAACAGAAGCCAGGCAGAGCCTTGATGAGACTGCGCTGGGCCTCTCACATGCAAGCCTGCAGGTCACGTCTCCCTCTTCTGCATCCCACTCCTGTAAATCTGAGACTTGGAGCTGGGCTAGTCTACCATCCCCTTCAGCTTACCAGTCCTCAATACAGATGCTTTCCCTTCCAGCAGCATTTGACTTTTGAGTCCTTCGATTCTATCTGGCGGTGGGCAGCTGGACTTGGGTTTGGTAACACTCAGAGCGGGACTGTGGCACCAGCCACCTGGGCACACAACTGGTCTGGAGTCATGTCGCCTTGAGCCCGACTCACCCTGTCTGAGATCGGCTTCCCGTCTGAAGAGCGGGACCACAGCGCCAGCTTCGTCGTGGGCTTGTGATGAGGACCGAGTGAACGGCTCTCTGTGAGGTGCACACGACAGGGCTGGCACACAGTAGATGCCATGTGAGAGTTAAGAAGGTGTCGACCCCAAACAAGGTCACAGCGCCTCAAGTTCTGCCATTCGAGATCCAGCGTAAAAGTTTACGATCTTTGTGGCTTTTTGATAGACTGAACACTTTATCATTATAAAATAATCTTTTTGTCCCTGGTAATGTTCTTTGCTGTAAAACCTACTTTGTCTGATATTAATACCACCAGTACAGCTTTCTTTGATTACTGTTAGAATGGTATATGTTTTCCATTCCTTATATTTACAGTGGATTTTTGAGGCAGGATGTCTAGGTCTTGCTTTCTGAAAATTCTAATCTGCTTTTTAATTGGGGTATTGAGATAATTTATATTTTATGTGATTATTGAGGTGGCTGGGTTTAAACTGACCCTTTGGATATTTCTTTTTATTTGTTCCCCTTTTCTCTGTTTTCTTTTCTCTCCTTTTCAACCCTGTTTTTGGTTGAGTATTTTTGATTGCTTTGATTCCTTTTTATATCTTTTGTTGGCTTATGATCTGTAATTCTTTAAGTGGGTGCTCTAGGGATTATAATATAAACATTTAACTTGGCACTGTTTATCTTCAAGTAATATTATACCGCTTTATGTAGATCTCAGAACCCTGTAAGAGTGGACTTCCAATTCTCCCTCCTGATCTTTGTGCTATGGTTGATATAAATTATATTTTAGTTATAATATACATCTCGCAATGCACTGTTGTTATTTTTCTTCAGTCGATTATCTTTAAAGAGATTTTTTAAAAAGAAAAATTATTTATACTGACCTTTCATCGTACTCTTTATTTATTTCCTTTGTTCCAGACTCACGTCATTTTCCTTCTCAGAATACTTCATTGGTATTTATTTAACATAGGTCTCCTGGCTATGGGTTTTTTTAGCTTTTGCTTTTGTATGACTAAAAAAGTCTTTATTTTGCCTTCATTTTTGCAAGTTATTTTTTCCGGGTGTAGTGGGGTTTCTTTGTTTGTTTGGTTTTGTGTTTTCTTTTCAGAACTTTAATGATGCCGCTCTACTGTCTTCTGGCTTGTGTTGTATTGAGTGAGAAATCCGTTTATGTTCATTCTGCTGTTTATAGTTTGCATCTGTCTTGGTTCATTTCACAAAATATCTCAGGCTGAGTAATTCACACAGAACATAAACTTATTTCTCACAGTCTGGAGGCTGGGAAGGCCAATGCAAAGGCGCTGTTAGGTTTGGTGTCTGGCGAGGGCTGCTCTCCACGGCCAGGACGACACCTTGAACACTGGGTCCTCACATGGCAGGAGGAGAAGGACAGAGAGGACAAACTCCCTCCATCAAGCCCTTTTATAGTGGCATTAATTCATCCATGAGGTGGAGCCTTTGTGACCTAAACACCTCCAAGGAGACCTGCCTCCCAACACTGTCATATTGGGGCTTGAGTTTCCAACCCATGAATTTGGGGGAACACATTTAGACCATAGAAGTATCTTTTTATCTCGCTAATTTTAAGATTGTTTTCTTTGTTTAAGCTTAAAGCAATTTGATTACAAATACCCTGTGTTAGTTTCCTCCTCCTCCTCTTTTTTCTTTTTTCTGGAGATCTGTTGAGCTTTGTGGTTTGTGGCTTGTAGTTTTTATCATATTTGGTAAATTTCAAGCTACCTCATAAAATATTTTTCTCTCCCCCTGATTTTGGGATCTCAGGCTGCACATATGTTAGGCCATTTGAAGTTATTCTGCAGTTCACTGATACTGTCAGACTTTTCCTTCTGTGTTTAAGTTTGGATAGTTTCTGTTGCTATTTCTTCAAATTCACTAACCTTTTCTTCTGCAGTGTCTACTGTTATTCTTCATCTCATAAAAATAAAATCATTTTGATCTCTAGAACTTTGACTGAAGTTTGTTTCTATACCTTTCACATGTCTTCTTAAATTATCAAGCTTTCCTCTACTTTTTTGAACATAAGGAACATGATTATCAAAGCTGCTGTAACGTTCTGGTCGATTAGTGATATCCTTTATGTCATTTCTGGGTCTGTTTCTATTGATTGATTTTTGTGCTCATCATGGATCATGTTTTTCTTCTTTTTTGCGTGCTTGGTATTTTTTTATTCAATGTTAGACTTTGTAAATTTTGCCTTTTGGGGTGCTGGATATTTTCACATTCTTATAAATATGATTGAGCTTTTCCCTGGATTACAGTTAAATTATGTGGACTTCGAGTCTTTCAAGTCTTGTTTCTAAGTTTGTTGAGTGGCACTAGAGTGACCTTTAGTCTGTTTCTGCCCCACTATTCAAATGATGCCCCGCTGATACCTTATCCCATGTGTTTTTGATTACCTGGTTCTCTACTCTGGCTGATGGCCCTGTGTGTTTTCCCCAGACTTTTCTCTGGCCACAGTTTTCTCACAGGGATGCACAGACCAACATTCACCTTTGCTCAGTGGATGGGGTGTCCTCTGAAGATTTTTGGAGCTCTCTGTGCAGATCTTCCCTCTCTGGAACTCTGCCCTGTGGGTTCTGGCTGCCTTGCGCTCCCCAGACTCCCGAATATGTCTTCTCAACTCAGAAAATACATTGTGTTTTGCCTCAGTTTCCCCTCCCTGAAGTGCCATATGAAGTCTTTCCAGGCAGTAATCTGGGAGAAATACTAGGACTCACCTGGTTTGTGTTACCTCTCTCAGGGGTCACTGAATTTTGCTGCCTGATGTCCAATGTTTAAAAATGGTCATTTCATGTATTTGGTTAGTTTTTTTAGTTGTTCAGGTGGGAGAGTAAACTCCACACCTGTTACTTTATCTTGGCAAAAACCCAGGTTATTTTTTGAAAGTTATTTAAATTAATACCTACATTAATAGCTCCCATCAAGAAGTTCATGCATGTATATTGCATGGGAACTCTGTGTCTGACATCTTTCTAGATGCTGGGGCTACAGTAGTGAACAAAACAGACAAAAATCCCTTTCTATGTGGAACTCCACTCTTTTGGGTATACATTGACCAAAAACAAATAAGCAAAGTGCACATTACACCTGATGGTGATAAGTGCTGTGGAAGAAAGTAAATCTGGGAAGGGTGGATGGGGAACATGTCATTTGTGTGTATTTTAAAACACAGTGGCCACTGAGGAGATGACACTGGATAAAACACATTAAAGATGTGCATGCGTGAGCTCTGCAGATATCTGGCCTCAGAGAGTTCCAAGCAGAAGAAGTAGCATGTGCGTATCGGTCCTGATATTCCAGAGTTCCTGAGATATAAATAGGAAAATACACTGTAGATTGAGCCAACTGAGGCTTGGGAAAAGATAGCGTCTGGCCTGGGGTACATTTATAGTCTGCACTGGCATCAGGAATGAAATTCTACCCTCCATTCCTTTGGGGTCCAGTTCTAGGAAGATCATCAGGGCTGGCTAAGAATACTCTTCCTGCCCTGTGTCCAGAGAGGGACCCTGCAGTGGTGAGAATGGAGAGAGGGGCTCACAGGCCTCCTTGATGGTAATCGTATACAAGAAAGGGAGGGAACTAGCACAGCTGCAAGATGTGTGCAGGGTGCCTCAGGCACTCATGGCGTCCTTCATCTCTGCTGGCCATCTACAGCCTGAAGGAAGCCACGATGAAGGTGAGGAAGATGAGGTGTGTGCTGTGGCTGGGAACCTGAGTGGGAACTACAGTAATTCCTAACCCTGTCTGTTATTGAAACTTTTTCCCCCATTTTAATGCTCATGTTGCTTGAGTGGATAAAAGCAGATTTCGGGGTGTCCTGGAGCACTTTTTTTTAACCCTCTAAACTTAGAATTCTCTTGCAGTATAAGAGGAATAATATGATCTCTACCTCAAAGGGATTTCAGGAGAATGAAACCAAGTAGTATGTGCAAAGCCTTAAGAACTGCCTGGTACACAGGTAAGTACACATGTGGTAAAAACACATCAGATATTAGCCATCACCATCAAAATCATCATCAAAATCATCATCATCATCATCACCACCGTCATCATCAACAATATAACTATCACCGTCACTGCTACCATCATCACCTTCACTATCATCACCATCACCGTCACCAGCTTTGTCATCATCATCACCATCACCAACACCATCGTCACCACCATCACCATCACCAACACCATCACCATCACCAACTTTGTCATCATCATCATCATCACCAACATTATCATCACCAGCACCACCATCACCACCATCACCAACATTATCATCATTATCATCACCAACACCATCGTCACCACCATCACCATCACCAGCTTTGTTATCATCATCACCAACATTATCATCACCAGCACCACCATCACCACCACCATTATCATCATTATCATCACCATCACCAACACCATCGTCACCACCATCACCATCACCAGCTTTGTTATCATCATCATCACCAACATTATCATCACCAGCACCACCATCACCACCACCACCATTATCATCACCATCACCAACACCATTGTCACCACCATCACCATTATTTACTTACTCCTGAAAAGTTCTTCCTATACTGGAAACCCTCAACATGTTGCTTACCATCTGCAGGGCAGCAGTTTAATGACATGGGCTTCCATCCAAAGGAGAGAATGAGAACTTTGTGAGCTGAATCTTAAGGTGATCACTCCACTATGAAGAGTGAACAAAACCCCGATTTCAGACTCTAAGAAATGACTTCTTCCTACAGACAGTATTAGTACTTCCTACACACAGCCCCGTACTGTTCCAATTCCACTCTTAAATTAATAGCTAAAAGTGATCCCACCAACATCAATGTGGATTGAATTGCAATTTCTATCATTTTACTGGCATGACCAGGTATACAAGAACTGTCAGTGCTAACACTTCAAATCCAGCATCTTGGAAGTGGTCCCAGACTGTGGGTCTCTATCCCTCATTACCTTCTTTCCAAGTCAGTGTCAGGCTGTAGCTACTTTAGGATTCTTCCTGCCAAATTTTTGAGGCTTATTTCAGTTTTATACAGTATTTTTTCTTAAATCTCTTTTGACAAGATCTCTTCACCATTTTCAAAAATTGGGAAGAATATTGTGTACATTTCTGCATCTCTTAAGGAGCAACCTGTCCAACTTACTGCTTTCTTATGACAATTGCCGAGCTGTGTTCCAATTGCTTTTTCTGTTTAGTGAGATCTATAGCATGTAAGATTAGTTTAGATTATTACTTTAATTACGTCTGTCCAGGAAACATTAGAATGTTCTGGTTTACTCAGAGCTGGTCAGTTATTAAATACTTCAGAAACACAATTTACACAGTTTAGTAGTTTACATAAGGACTGTTCAGCAATTTTTCCACCATAGTACTTTGAGATAAAATTGTTGGTGTGGAGATATGACAGCGCAGCCAGCAAACCAATGGTGGTTTTGAGAATCATTATCACAGGATCAAGAAGCACTAGCATGTTCTTTTTGAGTTTTTGGACTGGCACATGTCATGTTTAGGAATGGGTTCAGCCAGTGTACATACTTTGTTTTGTACAGTAATAAAATACTGCCTTCTCAAGGTCTGGACTTCCTCTGCCTTATTTTTTAAAGCTAACATGGAGTTGTAGAAGTTCAAGGAATATCCTGTACTTTCCTGTAACTTCCTACATCTTCCTCCCAGATCCCTTCTCCAGCTCTTCTGCAGAAGATGAGCATCAGACATGCAGAGGTAACAGGTCCCAGTACCATAGATTAGAAAATTGTGGGTGAGGAAAGCCCTATCCTGACCCAATTCCAATATCCTTAGCCCTACAGAAGAACATGATTTTTTTTTCAGTAAATTGAGGCTATTTTGGTATTACCTAAAAAAAAGGCACATTTTGAAGTGTTTTGTTTGTTTAGCATTTGCCATGTTAACAGGTACTGCTTGTGGGGCACCCAGGCACAGGGTCTTGCTTCAGCTTCACAGGCTGGTGTGATCACCTCTGGTGTAGATGAGGTGCTGAGATTCAGGTTAAATAACTTTCCCAAGTTCTGTGACTGTGACGTGACCCGCCGACATCGAGCACAAACCTGCCAGGCCTCCCATGCCTGGGCTGGTAGACACAGTTCATATTCGAGGAGCAACTTGGTTACGTTAGTCTTGGGGAGGCGTCCCTGTCCTTGCAAGTTGCTTGGGGACAGTCTTGTGCCCACAGGAAGAATGCCTACTGTGATGGGATAGAAAGTCGCTGCTGCCTCTGGTGCATCCTGCACAGTCAGTCTTCTCCACTGTTTAGACCTACGTGGTTAGTTCCGCACACGTAGATGAGTCACTTCAGGTTTATGGTGAGTGCATATGACAATTTATATTTTTCAGGTCACATGAGGACTTTATCTTATTCAGTGACTAGCATGAAACTTCCAAACAATTCCAAACTCAGATTTCTTATAGAAAAGCTTTATTGTTAAATTTATTACATATGTGAACTAAAGGAAGTGGCAAATAATAGAGATTTTAACAGTAGAGTTTTACCTCAAGTCACTTGAGCATCTTAGGGTACAGATGTTGGTACGAATTATTTTGAAGGCCTTGGTGATGATGATGATGGTGATAAAACCGTAACTAATAATATCTACCATGGTAGGTGTTTACCAAGAACCATGGAACTGGCTTCGTCCTGTAGTTCTGCGAAGCAGGCACTATTTCATCTCCATGTGCCAGGCAAGGAGAAGGAGGTGCAGAGAGGTGGAGTCACTGGTCTATACTAACGCAGGTAACGACGGCAGAGTCTGGGTTCAAACCTTTTTTCCAGAATAAAAAAAAATCATGGCACTGGGGCAGGGCTTCACTCTGCCTATGACAGGCTTAGGCAGGAAGATGAAGGGGTATGAGAAAATGGTGTGTCATTCGAGGAGGCCATGTGCTGTGGTCTTCATGCAGGTAGCAGCTACATGCCTGATTGGAGACATGTAGCCGCATGCTGCTAAGACCTCACCTGTGCTGCAAGGAGAGGAGGGGCACACAGGTGCAGGGGTACACAGGTGCAGGGGCACATGGGTGCAGGGGCACACAGGTGCAGGGGCACACAGGCGCAGGCGGCTCAGGGAGGGGCCTGCCAGGCAGAGGGACCCGGTGCCTCCTGGAGTGGCTCAGGCATCTGGGGTCAACATGCACACCAGGCTTCTCAGTACAGGGCAGAGATTAGTGTGGTTACATGACCAGCACAAATGCCCTGCCTGGACCGCATTTTCACTGGCTGTGCTCAGCTCCATAGACCTGGCTTCCAATGTCTGGAACTTTCTCACCACAAGGCTGTTGATAAAGCAGAGTCACTTCTTGTATCTGAAAAATTGTGGCTGAAAATGGTCTGAGTCACAGCTTCCCCTGCCTGTCTGGGCTTCTCCCAGCATCACAAGCACCTGCCTGGGGAGTCATTATGGTGGGAAATATATTTCTGCAGCTATTTCCTAACACTCCATGTTACAGGATTTGGTAATTGTTTCCCTGGTGGTTAAAATGAAACAAACCAGGGCTTCCTTTCAAATATAGTTGCTTTCCCAAAGCCCGGAGGTGCCCCACTCACTGTATGAGAAAGAAAATGGATAATGAAGCACTTTAATTAATGTGAATATTATGAAATTTTAACTGGGGTTGATGGGCTCTAGTTAAAAATCAATCACTGTCTCTTAACTCTGATGAATCTGAGAGTCTGTGAAATGAAACATCATCAAAGGTACTCACAGAGGAAGAGCCAGTCGGATGGGTGGCGTTTGATTTATCGGATGCCAGATAGGATGGGCCTGATACAGCATCCTGGGGCTCCTGTGCCTGCAATATTTGTGTAATGAAGGTGAATGCCTAACATTTCATATTCTGGTCTGTACTTAATCATCACCGTCCACTGTGAGCTCAGATTGATAAGCATATTAATTATACAAAGAACCCTTCCGTGGTGAGGAGATGGGTTTCGGTGGCAAGCCATGTCATGGGGGCAGAATCCCTGCAAGCCCCTGCCAACTGGTTCCTTGGCAATTTCCTAAAGATTGGAGGCCAGGGATTCCCTCTGGGACCTCAATAGCTATAGTTCTAAATAACAACAGATGTACATTAACACCACAATCTTGGTGCATCTCAGCTTTTACCCAGGAAGGACTCTGGTCACTTTCAAGTATCCCCAGTATTTTTGTGAGGTGCCACAGTGGGACTTCCCATCCAGGAGACAGCTCTCTTCGGGGCTGCTGCCATGGTTGGTCCTGGTTACCCCGACCACCTGGGGGGCAGCCCTCTTCTGACCTCTTCCCTGCCAAGTGGGGCTGCAGGTTGGTCTCACTGTCTGTCTTCTGGGCCTCCGTGATGCTGAGAAGTTCATGCACCACCTGTGCATGTGGTGCCTGGTGTGGGGTCCGCACACAGGCCTCTTGGACCCAGGAAGTCACTGGCTGGGAGCACCTGCCCTTCCAGTTCTAAGCTTGCACTGGCAGCATGGCAAGCAGGGTCAAGTTCCCATCCCGGCTACTCCTTGGCACCAGGCCCCAGTGCCTGCCATGTACTCTGCCCCTTCCAGAACTTTCCCTCTTCTGACCTCCATCTGTGTGCTCTGTCTATGCAGTTGAAATCTTCATGTGGTTTCTAAGAGCTGCAAATATTTCTGGTCACATTGCATTTTATAAAGCTGACAGTTTAGACAATCAAGGGCCTTTTTTCATGTGAATGGCTATAATCTGGGGCCCTGAAGTTGGCTTTTGAGCCTCTGCCACGCTTTACATCCATCCCTGCTGAAATCCACTCAGTGCCTTCAGCATGTGTATGAGGGTGTCCTCCATGTTGGGATGGATTGGTGGTGGGCATTTTGGACAGGGCGGGGCACAGGTGTTCCACTGGTGACTGTTCAGATAGATACATGCTTGTAACAGGGACATTGTCCTCAGCTGCTGAACCAGGTACGGCTGCACTTGGCCACATTCTGTCTTACCTGCAAGCTGCCACTTTCTCTGATGAGTTTGGTGGACAAGCTGACCATGGGATTTCTTGACCTGCAAACTTGCAGACTTATTGAAACAGGAAGGGATGGTGAGACTGGGGCCTGCTGGCTGGAAGGGCTCCCACAGCTGGGTCACTAGTTCTCTCCTGTCTCAGATCCTGATTCAGGGCACAGACAGTGCTGGATAAGCCTTTGAATGTTGACAGTGTCCTACCTGGCTGCGTAGACAGATCCGGCTATCATTTCTAAACATGTGGGACTTAAGAGACAAATTATTGCAGAGCTCGAGGCACTGCACCAGCTCACCTGGTGTGTTGTGGTTCACATGGTAGCTTCACAGTGACAAGTTCCTCATTCCCATAATGACACATAGGAATCCGCCATGCATAAGACCTCCCAGCATTGCTGAGGGACGAATCTCTAGACGCGAGCCAGCGACGTCCAGATTGGGGTTAGCGCAGCCCAGCCTAGGTCCATTCCAACCCTGCACAGTCTACTGATGACGTGGATGCATAGCTTCCTCCTTGGGTACTTGAGGACTGTATCAGAAGCCCCCAGGGGCTGTGCCTACTATTGACACTATTGAGCTGCCAATGGGTGAGAACCACACGTCAGGTTTAAGCCATTCCTTTATCTTTGTGCCAGCGCCACGCACCTTGCAGCTGTTTTTATGTCTCCTCCTTGCCACGGGAAGAGAGCCAACTTTCCCACAGTACAGACAGGCCCTGTCAATTAAGGATCACTTCCCATATCCCTGTTTATAATCCTGTGGCTACTAAACATCAATAATTCCTCCCCCTTTCCCTGTCACTGGAAGATTGATGGTGCACGTCATCTCTCATATGAAGACGTTTGAATGAAGATCACACTGCTGTCTGCGTCCCATTTTCCTGCTGAGCAGGGGAAGCAACCCCATTAAATCAAATTATATGTGACTTTTAAAACTTCCCTTTACAGCATTCAATTGAAAATCTGAATCCCATCATAATACATTGCCTTTTTTTTATGAGGAAATTGACTTTACTTGGTCCCTTGGGGGTTTCCAACCTCCCTTTCCATATTATGGGATAGAAATATCGCCGCCCATCCACAAGGCACAGAACGCATGTGGTGAGCTTGGTGGGAGGGGATGCAAGGGCTCCAGGCACTGCCATGGCTGGACTCTAGGGATACACGCTGGCCCTAGCTCTCCTGTGATCAGCATGCACACAGACCGTGGAGCATCCTGTTATATGCAGCGACCACTCATTGGGACTTAGTGGGGCCGAGGTTCTGTCTTGCCAGCAGGTTTCAGGTGACGGTGACCCTGCTGGCTGGAGTGGGGTCCTGCTAAGCGCAGGGGGAGCCCATGGGCACTGATGAGCAGGTTACAGAAGGACCTCTCCTCATCAGAGCTCTGTGACTAAGAGGAAGGTCAAGTGTGCAGCCTGTGGACTGTCACCAGGATGGCAGGGCAACCCTCACAGAACCAGAGCCCTGCAGGCCTTGTAGCACAGCTCAGCCTACCCTCCTGATGCTGCAGAACTGCTCCTTCTGGGAAGATTATGGAAGGTGACTCTAGTGACCATGTCCATGACTTTGAGACACAGAGCAACAAGCTCGGGGCTGGTAGAGTCCCCGGGGACCTAGAAGTGTGGGTGAAGGTGCAGAAAGGGGCTGTCTGATGTCATCTCCTCCTGTGCCAGCTGCTCCTGTGCAGTCCAGCTCATCTGTTCATCACATCCTTGTTCCACAGATGAGGAATCAGAGGGTCAGAGAGTTTGAGAAATGTGTGCACCCAGAACAGTCTAACCCTGGCACCTGCTGCTTCTCTGCCACACTATGGCTGGTGCTCTGACATGCAGAGCCCGATCTTAGCAGGAAGGAGAGCGGAGGCAGGGCCACTCATGGCTGTGCCCGTGCATGCACACGCAGATGTCTGTCCACCCTTCTGTCTTTCTGTGGCTCTGTGTGAGTATGTCGGGAGAGCTGGGAGCCCTGGGAGGAGGTGAGGGAAGTGTGGGTCCATTTTTTTATGGATCACAATGATGGTCCAAAAGAGATTTTATCCCAGGGTACTAAAGCATTCTTTGACTAGACAAAATTGCAAGAATCTTAAGAAAATCTGAAAAAAAAGTGTGTGTGTGTGTGTGTGTGTGTGTGTGTGTGCTCTACGTAGAACAGGTGTAGGTATAGAGAGACGGAGATAGAAATAGGTACAGGTAGAGGTGGAGGAATAGACAGCTGTTCATTTGCTTTGACAAGAGAAAGGCGTTCTTTATTAAGAGCACAGACACTTAGCATAAAACAGAACTTTTGAAGAAAAACAAGACTCACAATCTCAGCAGTGCAGGGTATTTCTAGTAATTCTCAGAAAAGAAGTAGAGAAATAGTGTCAGGGAAAATAATTCTGATCCCAGCCAATGGAGTATGGATGAACCCAATGCCACAATGAGCGTGATGAAGGGGACCAGTCACCAACACACCACCACTGTCGAGCACCCTGGCTCAGAGGGGCCACGCAGCTCAGCACACCCTCCCAGGGCACATGCCAGTGACTGTGACTGTCCTTGGATCAGCCTCCCTGCAACATGCCATGAAGGGCTGTGGAGAGAACTAGAACCTCCCCAGATCAAGAGAAAACCTCACAGTTAAAATATACAATCCCACCAAAATTATAAATGGACATTGCCATCAAGGTTTCACTAAGAAGATGCAAAAATATATTAAATAGGAAAGGCATCAATATATTAAAATCTGAAATAAATGCATTGATACACTCAGTAATTGCATGTCTAATTGCTAAGCACCTAATAGGAGACAGAAACAGTCCTGGGTTCTAGGAAAACAACAGTGAGCAGTTCAGAGAAGTGGGTTTATTATAGTGGGGTAGAAAAGCCATAAGCAGCATGCACCAACACGTGCACACACACACACATGTGCACACACATGCATGCACACACATGCACACACACCTGAACCACACCACACACATGTGCACACACGTACATGTGTGCATACCTGAACCACACCACACACAGACACACACGCATGCATGCACACACACATGCACACTGGAACCACACACACACACATGCACACACACATGCACACTGGAACCACACACACACACATGCACATTCAAACCACACCACGCATAGACACACATGCATGCATGCACACACACATGCACACTGGAACCACACACACACACATGCACATTCAAACCACACCACGCATAGACACACATGCATGCATGCACACACACATGCACACTGGAACCACACACACACACATGCACATTCAAACCACACCACACACAGACACACAAGCATGCATGCACACACACATGCACACTGGAACCACACACACACACATGCACATTCAAACCACACCACACACAGACACACAAGCATGCATGCACACACACATGCACACTGGAACCACACACACACACATGCACATTCAAACCACACCACACATAGACACACATGTGCACACACACGCACACTGGGACTGCAGCACAGACAGACACACACACACAGAATTCAGCAGGGAGGATGGAGCTAAAGATAAGCGTGAGCATCATCCCAGGGTCTTGGGCGTAGAAACCTGGGCAAAGAGCACAAGTAGACGATTCACAGGAGAAACGTGGCAAAGGATTAAAAAGACTTTCTAAACGTTCCCTCTTGCTAGAAATCAAAACAAATAAAATGAAAAAAGAAAGAGGTATATATTTTTGTTTGCCAGATTATGCAGGATAAACATGAAACTCAGTGTGGGAAAGACCATGGTGTAGAGGTTACCCTCCACCCTGCAGGCAGGAGTGTTCTCTGGCCCATAATTGGTGAAGAGGTTTTCCAGTGTTCCCCTTGCCTCTATAATAATTTCCATTCTCATTTTCTATTCTGGGGGAAAAAAAACAGAGAAACACAGGCAAATGTTTAGATATAAAAATATGTATTGAACTGGTATTTATGATAACAAAAAAAGAAACATCCCAAATGCTGAACAATAAAAGGTTGTTTAAATAATAGCTTATCTATAAAATATCTATTATGAGATAGTGACATTATTGAAAAGTATTTTGTGACATTAACAACTCTTCACAACATTTTAGTTTAAATAAAATTATTTTTTAAAATTAAATGCGTACACTATGTGGACAGAGAAAAAAGACTGGAAATATATTGATGTATTAAGACCATTATTTCTGGCAATGGGTTTCTGGTGCCTGCAATTTTCTTCTTTCTTCTTTCTTGTTTGCTGTTCTATTTGTTGTTGGTTTTCTTTGCTTCAGTTGTGTTCATTGTTCTGTTTTTTCCTAGTGACTCAGAAGTTGCGCATTCTATTTCAATTCTTCTAGTGATGCCCTTTAGTCTGTAACATACTTATGAAAACTAATGAGCTTTTGCGACTGTCTGGAGAAGGGATGCACATCTCACCCCCAGCCATGACAAACAAGACCCTCAAACCCTGCACCACTCCGAGTGCTGCAGTGACTGAGGCCTTGTCTTTCAGACTGGCATGTATTTTATTACATGTCCGTGATCATGCAGACTTCATCATGTGTCTTCTTGGCTCTGCTGCTCACCAGCATTTAAGCCCTGTGTATTTCTCTCTCTGAATACAATTTCTGTTTTAGGTGACTCTTTACTAAAGTAATTATCTCAGAAATTCAGAAATATTCATTGAGCATTTACTATGCTCACTTATTTGCACCTACGGCACGAGGGTACTTCATATTCTAGGTACTTGGGAAACATCCGTGAATAAAACACAAATAGCTAAGTGGCTCAGCTTTGAGGGAGTCTTCTTTCATGATTGCAAGTTTGCTAAGGTGCAACATTTTAAACAAATTCTTCTTTTTCCTTTTTATCTCTAGAAGCTTTCAGAATTTTTCCTTTATTCTCGGAAATCTGAAATTTCACCAGGTTGAAACAAGGCATGAGTCTCCCACGGATCTTTAGAGCCTGAGTATTTCTTTCCCGAGCTCCAAGAAGTTTTCTCACTTTGACTCTCTCTGGATCTAGACTCTGCTAATTCCCACCTGCTCATTCACCTATCCAGACTTTGTGCTATCAGCTATTCAGCCTGACGTTTTATTGTTTGTTTCTTTTTCAGATTTCACTTTTGGTTTTAGGGCAGACAGTTGTTCCTTTGGATGCCTGTTGGGAAAATCTCTTACCTTTAGGAAGATTTCTATTCTATGTATGTTCTGTCTGTATTTTTTTTCTCCTCTGATTTCTTCAGTAATCCCATCCTGTGTTTCTTTTAATTCCATTAACTTCTCAACGTATGTTACTCTATCTTATTTTCTAGTTGTGTAATGGTATACAGCAAACATGCATGCACACTGTTTTGAGGGATCAAGTTTTTCAACACATGTATTTGATGAATTGTGGAGACTGCTAGAGGTGACAACTTTGGAAATGGCCAATTTTGGGTTTTTTATAAAGAAGAGAATAAAGACGAAAACCATGGCCTGGCCATCATAATATTGATTAGTAGGTAACTAATCAGACAGGGTGGGAGAGGTTACAATAAGCAAGAAATCAGCTCCATAAAGAGTGTGGGCTCATGCACCTTGACAATGCTGTATCAGTGTCATTTCTCCACCACGTCAGTGAGCTCTGGAAGAGAAAGCCAACATTTGGAGTCCCATGGCTCATAGTCTGTGTCCCAAATCAACCACCACCTACCCAAGCAGCTGGAGGAAGTCAGCACCTCTCCAAAGCTGCCCCTGCATGCCAGCCTATGAAAGGAGAACGGAGCCCACATCACAGGGCCTGGGGAGAATTCGTGGGCACCAGGTTAAATTAGCACAGTATCCAGAACATGGTACTTGCTTTCACACAGGATTTTGTTTTCTCATTGCTCCTACCGAGCCCACTCTCTTCCAGGTGTTTCTCCTGGGTGGCTTGAGGCAGACCACTCTGGATCACGCTGTGTGCTTGGACTTGGAGCTCGGAGATTTGTTTTTTCTTTTTTCCTGCCCATCCGTTATGCAACTTTTCCTCATCCTGTTCTTGCCCTTTGGCGCATTCTTAGGAAATTATTCCATATTCTGTGAATCCCCCATCTTTCCACTCATACATATTCCAATCCATAAGTACTCTGCTGTGTTCCTTTTTGGTAAATTGAATTTTTGAGTTGAAACAAAGAATGAAGATATTTGACATTTACAGGAACTTGAGTTAATTTAGTATATTTCTAAGGTGCTTCCCCCTAAAAAGTAAATTATATTTTATCATTAACAAGATCAATATGATCAAATTATGAAGAAAACTGGTGCCGTGTAATTCCTAACAGAATAGCTCACGTGAGAATCCGATCCACGGTTTGGCAATCAGCATGAAGGTGGGGATGAACACACGCAGAGTATTTTGTGCCAGATGCACAGATTGGCTTTGTTTTGTACTATTAACACATTTAGGCTCATGTGCCTAATTACGTTTATCTACCTTTAAAATATAACTCCTCTTTCTTTCTGCACTATTAATTATGTACAGTTTACTTACCTGTCTTGACTGGTCCCGTTTGAATCCCATTTTGGGCCTTTATTTCATCAGGAGACTACTAAGTGCATTACGAATCAAGGCTGTGTTGGTGCATATCTCTAACGTACATTGGCAGGATGCAGGAGGGGCTCAGTTGCCTGTGAGTGAGTCTGCTTTGCCTAAGGAAACAAAAGGACATCTAGAATTGGCTGTGATGTCTGCTGGGCTGCCGGGTTTGCTGATGCCGACGTGGGACTCGCGAAGACCCAGGTCTAGCACAGGAAGCAAAGAGGATACTGGAATGCCTTCCAGTCGCTTGTGGATCCACACGGAATGCGTCTTCCTCTCTGATAAACTAGCAGGACCAGGGTCAACTTCAGACTGCCCCCTGCTCAGACAGTATTTGTGTGTCCTTATTGTGGGCTAAGAGCCGTGAGCTCACTAGGGCCCCCTTGACATGGCACGATTTCCCCAATGGTCGATATGTAAGATCTGAGCTTCTGCCTTCTGCCTCCAGATGTCTTTGCTTTGGGTTAAATCAATAGAAAGCAGCTTGTTTTAGATGTATAATATTATTAGTATGTCTGGCAGGAGTGTAGCAGATTCAAATGCAGCAGTCAGTACTTGTAACACAAACAAAATCAAAGGCCAAGCACGGATTATCATCCAAACGCCTGTCCAACCAAGGGCGTGAACACTGGGAGAGGCGTGTTTTGTACACAGTGCTGTTTCCACACTTAAAATCTCCCAGGCCAATAACCAAATGCACACGGCCTCCAGAATTTTCTATTGAGAGAAATATCTTTTTTCACTCACTTAAACGGTTATTCTAAGTCATTGCTTATTTGCATTGTCTTGGGGCTAAGGCATTTGGTTTAAGTTCTCTCCCGTCTCGACCTGACAGTGTCCATGTGGCACTCCTGCAAACCTGTCATCTGCAGCTCCCACGCAGAGAGCCTACGGGTCTGAGTGGTGGTGTCTGTCTCTGCCTCTCATCTCTCTGCTCACAGGCGGCTTTCTTCTACCCTCTGTTTATGGAGGTCAACCATTTTAGTTCAAAAAGTGTGACTTTTGGTACAAAGCCACCCTGAACAATTTGGGCTCAGGATGCCTGACCCTGCTATTTCATGAGAGCCGCAGCCCCCTTCCAGCGGGGCTTCCACTGGCTGCTTCGTCGACATGCTTCACTAACCCTAATAGCTCCCTATTACCAGCTACAATCTCGCATCTGAGCCAGGAGCGGGATGAGAAAGGGCAGAAAAAGAGTGTAAATTATACGGAGTAGCGAGGAACAAAGGTTTTATTTCTCCTGAGCACAGCCCTTTGATAGCGAACGGGGGAGACAAATGTGTCGCTAATTTAATTAAGTAGTCTGCGATTTCAGGGTCTCAGATGCCATTTAGAGCGGGATTAATCAAGAGCAGGTGACGAGAATGAAGAGTCACACATGATGTTAGCGTTTGAACACTCCGACACAGCTGAGCGGGATCCAGCGCTCTTCAGGGCAGCACACGGTCTTGTTTGCTAACCCAAACCCACCATCTCCTCGTCCTCACTATGCTCGGCCTGTTCTCACAAAGCGAAAGAGTGAAGGAACAGGTTCATCTACTCGATGCTCCTCCTCTCTCCAAGTTCTTGCTGAGAAAGAAGTGCATCTTAGAGCATCTTTGGAGCGACCCTGAGCCCCCAGCTCCATGTCAACTATCAAGTATGTCACAACTCAATTCTGTGGCTGGACACATGGGTGCATTCCCCAAACGGCGCCTGAGCACCCACTGTTGACAGAGCTCCCCCTTCACTCTGGTGGCTTGAAGAGCTGGGGACGCGATGAGCGTCCACTTAAGCACATGAGCACCTGACCAAATGCGGCTGCTGAAGGACAAGAGTAACAGGGCCTTGCACACAGTAGGACACAACCCATTTATACACTGACCTGAAAGAACGATGGGATTTGGGGCTTGTGCCCAGAGGGTTCCAGGCCCTGCCCTGCCCGTCCAAGTCCAAAGCTGCTGTTAATCCATCTGTGATCACATGTGACAGGGACGTGGCTCTGAATTTAGAATGCTTTCAGGAGAGGTCACTGTCTTAACACCCAAATCAATGTCCTGCTTTGGATAAGTATGTGGCATATGGATCATTCGTACATAAATGAATCTTTCTCCAATGCTTGGGAGTCCTTGAAAGTATTTGTCTCTTCAGAGTACAAGCAGCATTCTGAGAATTCTAGTTATATTGCTAATTCCTTTACTTCACATACTTTAGCGATGGCTAGAAAGGTATAGTTTAGGTTGCCATTCACATTTTCAGAAATTTGAATTAGTAGAAAGGAAGCTAGTGAATGTTCGGTGGTCAGGCAATTCATGAATGTTTGGGAATGACACGGGTGAACGTGTTTACTTCTCCACGCCCGGTTATCAGTCTTCTCAGCAGGTGTATGCCGTCCATCTAGAGATCCCTCCCTGTAGCTAGAAAACAAAACCTACACAAACTCTAGAGGCCTAGAATGGTCTATATTGTTCTTTCTGGGGAAATGATCGGACTATAGAATATTTGTTAACAATATTTGGGAAACATCCAGGGATTTCAGATAGACACTTTACTTTTCTTCAACACCACAAATAATTAGAAGTCAGTTATGTTATCTCCTAAGTGTTTAGGAAAACTGGCATCTGAAAGATTATTTGTTATTAGGACAAGCTTTTAGTGAGCTTTTTCAGGAAAGAAAAGAGGAACGTTGTAAAGAAGACACCTTTCTGGCCGCAGCCAAGGATGTCACACACAACTTGTTTCAAAGTAGATCTGTGTAGCTCACTCCTCTAGGACTGGAAGATTCCCCGGCACTTTGAGGCCCTGAATGTCACTCGCAGATCCACAGTTGGAGCAGGCAGTGATTGGAGCGGCAGAGGTTCTGTTTTTATCTCCTTTTCCGCCTGCTCAGCTCAGTGGGGTTCAGGCTCACGAGTGTCCTCTCCCTCTAGGGCGCTCAAGAATGGCTTTTCCTCTGTCACTCTGTGAGTGCAATGTCTGCGCCTCACCTGGTCCTGCGGCCGCAGCACTGGTCAAGATGGGCGGGCAAACCTCTGCCTGGAGGCAGCTGC
The DNA here is from genome assembly GCF_000696425.1 of Galeopterus variegatus. NCBI lineage: Eukaryota > Metazoa > Chordata > Mammalia > Dermoptera > Cynocephalidae > Galeopterus > Galeopterus variegatus. The sequence continues at coordinate 127,429 of NW_007729908.1, forward strand.
TCCGGAACCCGGAATCCAGTGTGTCCACACCCAGTAGGGAGGCCGGGCCGGCTCGCAGCCTTACAGAGGAGACATGCCCGGTGACAGAGCAGCGGGACAGCTCGGACTGTGGTTGTGGCTCTGATGGGAAAATGCACAGAGGCATGCTGGGGGCTGTGACAGCGGGGGCCTGTGAGAAGGGGGGGCGTGTA
>NW_007729908.1:128129-173082 GCF_000696425.1 Galeopterus variegatus
AGTCGGGGGGTGGTGAGAGCCAGGGGGAAGGGGGCTGTGTGGGGAGTGAGGGGTAAGAGCTGGGGTGGCGGTGAGGTGAGTGGGGGGTGGTCAGGGGGTAGGTGGGGTGGCTTGAGAGCCGGGGCTGGGGGGAGGTGACAGCCGGGGCGGTGAGAGCTGGCACCCACTTGGGCAAGTGGTTCCCGGCCCAACTCTGACCCAATGGACGACATCGCAGCCAAATTCTTGGATATCTCCATGCCTCGGTTGCCTCCTTGTAGAAATGGACCAGGACACCTCGAGGTGCTCCACACCTGTACATCTAGGAAGGAGGGCAACACTGGCTTTGCTTTTGAGAGCCGTGGAAGCAGGAGGGCCAGAACTGGAAGCCTGGTGCTGAGGTGGGCAACTGACCCTCCTCCACCTCCCCTGCCCATCGCAGGGAGAAGGGAGGGAAGGAAAGGCCCAGCCTCAGACCTGCGGTGCTCAGAGTGCAGATTTGTGGGCACTGGGCATGCCCTTTCCTAGCTGACAGGAGAGTAGGACAGAAGGACTTCTGCAAGAATCAGACTGACTTGGCTGAAATAGGTTTTCTAGGTGCTCGAGCATCATGCAGAGCAGAAATGCTGATGTCCCGGTGCCCGGCTCATTTGGGCTCTCCTGCGTGCAGCACAGAAGCTGGAGCAGCGGGACGACACTGTCCACTCTCTGGAGAGATCAGGACCAGGATCAGCCTCCTGCAGGTGTCAGGCACTCCAGCAAACAAGCCCAGAGACCTCAGTCTGTCTGTGACCTCCTGGCCGCCGTGGGCCCCTAGCTGTCCGCCTGCCTGGAGACACCGACCGGTGAATGCACAATTACAACAGGATTTCATGGGGCCATTGCCAGTCTGCACAGGAAGCATTGTAAGCTGGGTTTGGTTCCCAGGACCAGCCTTTGCATTTTCAAACTGCCCCTGAAGTTCCCTCCCTAGCTAGTCTGTTTACAGGTATGCATGGGGACACGTTTCTTAGGTGATGCTTCATTTGAACCCATTTCAGATCTGTTTCTTCTCCTGCTCTTTGGGTTGGCAACACTAGGAAGCAGAGCAGAAGAGCCAGGTTTGGACCCAGTTTCACTGGTAACCTGCATGATAGGGGGGAGAATCCCCTGCCTCCTGGGCTTTGCTTCCTTCACTGGGTGAAGAAAGCACTCAGAGGCGACCCTGCGTGGAGCATATCCAGGTCAGTGACCTCACCCAGTGCAAGCCCCTCCCAGGTGCCGGTGCCGGGGACACTGTGTCCCAGGACCACGCCTTCTGATTCCCCTGCTCTGTGAGGAATTGCCAGGAAGTATTAGAATCACTAGGTAGAGAAGCATCTGGAAGTTTAGCATTTTTTTTTTGTTATAAATAGTATCTAGGATTAAAAGGTGCCAAATCTTTTGCAGATTTTTCTCCATAACTTAAGGCTCATTTCTTGGCAGTTTTATGTGTTGTTGTTGTTTGTAATAAACTTAGGATCACCTTTTTCTTTTTTCTGACCTTATGTGTTAAATTACAGTTATAAAAAAGTCTGGAAAAATTTGCATTAATTCAAGCCAATGTTTGCTAGCTTGTTTGTTTTGAAATAATCGGTGGTTTGATTTCAACTCAAACAAAATAGGCAGTGTAGACAGGCTGAGGATACGTCAGTATAGAACATGCAGGTTCAGAACAGTACACGCTGCTGGGTGACTTGTCCTGCGCTTTGGTGCGTGCTCCTCAGGCGTAGCTGGGCTGCACAGCTCCAGTTCGGAGGTGATCTATCAGCTCAGCCTCTCTGGGGCTTCTCTGCAGTGAAGGTTGGCATGCGGGCTTCTCCTTCTACCTGGGGTCCACCTGGAAGATGTGAGCAGAGCAGGGGTGAGAGGAGAGAGACTCAGCCTGTGCTTAAAAAATTAAACCTGAATTTAATGTTAACCAGTAAGGCCAACACACCACAATAAACTGGCCCCCCTCTTTTAGGTGTATTTTGGGAAAACCCAATCTCCATCAGTGAAATCCTTGAAATAGAAAGTGTTTTAATATCCATTCCATGATTGTATTTTCAAATGTCTCAAACATGAAGAGTCCGTGGGATCTCCGTTTGATGGACACAGAGAGGAGCCGATGGGAATCGACAGGCAAAAATGTCGTGTCCTAAAACACGCAACACGACCCATCAAAATACTCACCACAACTGGAAAACCTACAAACGTGCACAATCCCCTGCCAGATGATTATACATCGAAGTCTCAATTAATGTGGTTTTACATTAGCATTCATTGAGAGACCAAATATTAACTATTTGAGATCATCTATAGTTCAGAAACATTCCCTTCCTTTAAAAGTCACAAACAATTGAGAGTTGGCTAAACTGCCTCTAAAAGAAAAGGACGGGACAGAGCAGGGAAGACGGTGCAGTCTTGGAAGCCGGCAGGCCTGCAGCACGGGGAAGGGCAGGAGGCCGCGAGCACAGAAGAAGCGTAATCAGTTACAAATGCATCCAGACAGAGAATCTATTATAAGTAGCCTTATAAAATATAAAGGGAAAAATATAGGTCCTTAAAAAAATGTGTGTTCATGCTGGAGGGTGAAAATGAACAGGAGCTTTTTTTTTATTAAACTAATATACCGTTTGATTAAAAAGTGAACTGTGTAAGCTTTAATAAGATAAGAATGATGAAGTCAGTAAAAATATTCTTGAATTAGCTGAGTTAGAATTCTTTTTTTCAAAATTGTTGAACAGGAAAAAGACTAAAGGAAGATGTCTGGGCAATTACGAAGCCACGGACGCCAGCGGTGTGGCTGTGCCAGCAGGCGGAGCTCCTTGGAAACAGGTGCCCTTGGGAGGGCAGATTCGGACATGTCCCTCCACCAGGCCCAGGGCCCACACTCAGGGGCCTTCTCAGGAACCAAATGTTAAAAATTGAAGCTTAGTGATGAAAACACATCCACATGCACTCTGTGAAAAAAAAGAGGTCAGTAGACAATAAAACTGACACCAAAAAAGCAATTAATAAGAAAGAGGAAGTGGATTCCTAGCTGATAATAAATGTACAAGCTCTCGATGCTAAATGTACAGCCAGGTTCCAGAGCATAGGACAATTAAAAAAAAAAAAAAAGACAACGAGTAGGTCAGGCTTTTCAGTACTTTAAAAAACTACTTTTCTTAACTTTGAGATGTATTTTGTTCTTAAGCCAAACACGCTTGTGACTTTTCATGTGTAGAAATACAAATTATTGGGACATGTGTTTATCTATACTTTGCCTAGATCCAAATCAGGATCCGAGGCACCTGACAGACGTACATGTTGTAGGATAAGATACAAACAACCAAAGACTGGGGGACACAAAGCTGGTTGGGGGTGGGCACCACAGGATCTGAGCTTCCTCACAAGCCGATCCAGGAGGGGGATGTGGTCCCGTACGAGATACCCATGAACAAGGTCCGGGGAATGGCTCACGTGTGGCAGCAGCCAGGGGCAGGCACTTCAGGGGGTGATGGAACTGACCGCAACCTCGTAAGCATCCTGCAGTCACGGCAGGAGGTGTCTCTAATATGTTCTTTCAAGAACCTGCTCGGAGCCCCTACCACGAGCCAGACACTGTCCAGGGAGCTACGAATCCAAGAGCAAAGAAATGGAGGGAGAGCTCAGCACTCATGGAGCCTCCCTGTCCATGACTGAGACAGAGAACGAGTGACAGGTGAGTGGACACCCGTGTGATGATGACACGCACAGGAAGAAGGGAGACTGGTAGGGGACAGCCAGGAGCAGGCGTGGACCCAGGGGAAAGAGGAAGAGGAGATGAGGATCATGATGCCGGGGGCGGGACCTGGGCTTCCGACCCTGAGTGATCCGAGGCCTCTGAGAGGTCTTGAGCCCAGGACGGAGGTGACCTGACGCACTGCAGACACTGAGATGGGCTGTAGGGCTACGGTTGAGCAGGGAGGTCAGGTCTTGTTCCTGAATCCAAACATGAGAGGATGGTGCCTTGGACCGGGACGCTGGCAGCAGGGATAGTGAGACATGGCTGAATTTTGGTCTCTTTTTGGCATTTTGAACAAAGGTTCCTAAGTTTTAAATTACGACCCATGGAGTGCTACTCAGAAGAAACTAATTGAACTGTCTGCTGAGGGAATCAGGGGAGGTAGGGTGGGTGGAGATGGCCGGGCTGTTGTCCCCAGCATGAGTAGCATGGTCACAAGAGGCTCCCCCAGCACGGACACAGAGCACCACTGAGAGAAAGAAAAAAGAAGGTAAGGGTCGGCCCGGTGGCGCACTGCTACAGTGCGCCGCTTGGGAGTGCGGTGGCGCTCCCGCCGAGGGTTCGGATCCCACATACAGACCGGTTCCCGCTCACTGGCTGAGCGAGGTGTGGGCGCAACACCGAGGGTTGCGATCCCGTTGCCAGTCTCGGTCCGGTACGGGCGCGACACTGAGGGTTGGGATCCGTTGCCGGACACGAAAAAAGACAAAAAGAAAAAAAAAAAAAAGAAGGTGGAAATGAGCAGACAGCACAAATCAAGTCAGATTTCAGTCCTCCTTCTGAAAGGGAAAGTGAGGCCACCAGACGGAGGTCCCGTGGCTCTGGTGCCACCACCTTTGCGGAGCATCGAGTTGACTCCCTGCCCATGGCCATGGCTGTTCTCCTGTTGGGTTGGGTTTTGCTGGGGGAGGACGGGGGCTGTGGGAGGAATCTGCAAAATGCTCTGGGGAATGCCCACTTGCCACCTCAGAAGGTGGGGAACTGGCCCCGGCCATCGAGTTCTGTCCACTGTGTTCACTGTCGTCTCCTGAGTCTGTGGGGCATCCCCAAATCAGCCACAACTGCCACAGGTAGGAGGCGACTCAGCCACCGGTGCGTTGACGCAGATGAAATGGGAATTTAACAATGTCTCGGGTGAATGCGCGTTGTCCTCTTTTTTTAAGAGCATCACATGATCGCGCTGTGTGACATCGCAAATCTCCATCCCGGCTTTGTTGGCCTCTGTGCATGAATAATTTTCCCAGTGCTAGTCTTCGTTGTCGCCCATCAGCATTCCCTCGGTCTGAGCTGGCTTACAACAGTGTAAGACCCCAGTGGCATGTGTTATAATATATGAGGCATTGTCCCCTGAAGAACACACGAAAGAAAGAACATTGTTCTACGAGGGAGCAATTCATTGGGTTTTTCCCAGAGACTCTTGGGTCAAGTTTTTATAGGCCTATTTGATTTTCAAATTCTTTTTTACCTTCTTTCCTCTCAGCGAGCATAGTGTCCAAACTTGTCTACACTCACTTCCCATGTTTTGTGCATGGTAGATGTCCTTTAAAAAGAGTCTCTCAAATAAGTCTTTATTCTTGTTTTGTTGGCCCTCATTCTGTGTTTTCATGAACTCTGGCCCCAGCCATGGTAACTGCGAGAAAAATGTTAACAATGATTGACAGGGTGAGAAAAGCCTCTGTCCCTGTCCGCATTTCAAACACTTCGGGAACAATAGTGTTTGGTGTGATTGAATTAATGAGATACCGCGGGCTGTCAAAAGAGCACACATACTTTACATAAACCTGATTATCTTTGCATGGCAGAAATAAAAAAAAAAATACAGGAGAGAGCGGAGTGTGGCTTTCACTGCTACCTCCAAAGGAGCCTTGGAAGGCCGGCCCTGCTCGGCGCGAGGGGCCGCTCAGCTGGCCGGGCCTCCCTCCCACCCGACTCAGCATACATCAAGCCTGGTATTTAACAAGTCTATTCAGGAAACCAGGCTCCAGAACAGCGCGCTTTTCACAACTCAGCACCTCTGTGGATTTTTTAAATGTTCCCTGGGAGCCATTGTTTAACGTGAACTAAGAACACATTTCAACAATTAGACCTGAGTTGGAGGCTCCTGCCCCATCCCAGCCCTGGGAAGAGGCCTGGGTCACGACTAGAACAGTATTTAAAGCCCCGGTCCAGCTGGTGCAGACTTCAAACCGCGGCAGACGTCAGCAGGAACCCCGTTGGTGGATAAGGCATCCTCTCCAATGGTTGGGAGTCACACTGGGTTCCTGAGAGCTTTGGCTGAAGCTTTACCATTTTGCTGGGAAATAGGAAATAAGAAGATAAGCCTCTGAAGATCTTTAGTTCCTCACAGATAGAGCAGCTACTGTCTCTCTTCTGGGGGCCGCCAGTTGAGAGAAGAGGTGTATTTACATAAATAAGACTATATGGGCCGGGTCTTGAAAGTTCCACGTGAGACCCTTCAAAGGAGGCAGTGGGTAAACAGTCCCGTCTCATCATTTACGGACCAGGCCCGTGTCCCCCAGATCACCAGGGGCTCAGCCAGTGGACATCCACAGTCCTAGGGTGAAGGGCTGCTCCTTGGCTCTAGTAATAGGTCCCCGCAGTCATCAAATGTGCTGCACTTTATTAGGAAGAAAAGCACGATCAAAGTAACAAATAAATGAAATAAAGCAGACAGGCGCAGAGCGTGCCGCCGGAGCAGCCCACGTCTCTAAGTCCCTCTGCTTCCGTGGTTGCCCCTGTGGTTCAGAATCAGGGAAGGAAGTCAACGTGGGGCCACAAAGGTTGGAAAGGCCACCCCGCTTTGCTCTAGCAGACTCAATACAATGCAGGAAGGGCCTGCACCGAGGAAGGGCCCGAGGACAAAGCTGCTCCCCCAAAGCAGGGGGAGTTTCAGCCCTACGCATCCACGTAGCTGTTGGTCACATTTCCACTGCAAGACTCAAGAATTTAAGCCAATTTTACATTCACAAAACAATTTCCAAGACACTTTGGTGGCCAGTGCTAATGTGTCATCCTAAATTCGTGGTTTAAACATGCACATGAGCACACACACACACACACACTGAAATAAAAGAAGAGCAGGTGTAACGTGGGTCTCTTGGACTGGCCTCATCTCTCCTGAGTGACTTCTATCTACTGCCAGAGCCCTGGTCCCCGACCCTGGGCTGCAGGTCAGTCACCGGCAGGGATGGGCTCGGCCACTAGAGCACAGCTTTGGAGAAACACATTTTGCAGCTTTCACACCCGCCCATGTGCGTGAACCCCTCTCTGCTCCCCTTTGGAGGCTAAGAACAGATCAGACAAGCTTAACTGCCCTGCGCCACGGGCGCCTACCAGGGCCAGCCCAGCCAGTAGATGTCTCTGTTTCACGCACTGTCCTGGGACCAGCCACCCTCTCCTCCCTGGTGGCAGCATTCCCAGGTCACCTAACCTGCTGGAAGGGATGAGGAAGGAGGGGCAATTTCATTCTTTCTCTCTCAGAAGCGACAGGGGTGCAGGGCTGGGAGAATATGTCTGGAGGAACCAAGTTGCTCCACTTAAAAACACTGTTTAGAAGTTCTAGTTCAAGGGAGGTTGGGACCAAGCCCTGGACCCAGCTTAACCTACAAATGCTTTCCCTCCTCCCTGAAGCCAGAGAATCTGGAATTCTCTCTTGACTCCCCTATCAGGAAAACTACAAAATGACATCAGCTGTGCTGGAAGTGGCAGGATAGACAGATATTAGTTGGAGTTTATATTCAAATTCTCATGTGCTTCGTAAAGCACCATTCAACACAGGTCTGAAAGGACCCACATGTGTCGTTTGTCAGCGGCTTACTGTTTGGTGGTCCTTTAATTTTAAATTTAACCTACCAGGTTCTTTATTTTGGGAGAGGGATAAATTTTTGTTTGTTTTAGGAAAGGGATTTATTTCTCATTGCAAATAATAAAGTTTGATACCGAAAGTTTTTTTAAAAGTTGCATTTAAGTTTTATTTTCAAATTTCATACTTTTGCAAGATGAACTGCACGTTAGAATTTCTTTCACACCTTTATTTTGGATGAAAGCTCTCAGAAAAATCTTTTGATATTTTAAGCCCAGAAGATATTACTGTTAAAACCGTTACAGATTTGTAAACTGGGAGCTTGGCAAACAGGTTGCATCAGTCCACACTGTGATCTCTTTGTGTTAAAGGTAGTTTATACCCTTCCGGGCCTTTGAGCACCCAGAAAAATGGCCAGCTCAGGGTGGAGCCTCAAAAACTTACCATTAATGTTATTGAAACAATGTTGTTCTGAAATTGAAATAATAAATGTCCTGAAAATAATGAACTTCACTCCAGTTTTTTTCCAAATTAGCCTGTGTTAAGGCTTTTATACATTTAGCTAATGTTTGCAGAGTGATTTAAAGTAAGCACATTCCAATAAGATGATATTTGTGACTAGTGACCTCCCTGTTGTCAGAAAGGGTTTGAGACAGCTCATTTCTGTGGAATTTTGTGGCTTCATTTTAGATGATGTGGAAACTGAGACACAAATACTCCCCGTGGGCACAGGGAAGGTTTGCGGGAGAATCTGCATTGGGATCTGGTCTGCCGAGGCCACACTTTCGTGGCTTGGTTCCCCACGTTGGAGCCACAGTGCCATTTACATGTGGCCGATCTTCTCGCCTCACACCAGGCTTCCTGGAGTTCGTGACATTTTAGTTTTTAGTGAATGCTTTTGATGGTCATAGAACCTTTTGAACAGATCTGTCGTCTCTGCTGTGCAGAGCGCCCCCCCTCCCTCCCCGCTGCCCTGCCCCACTCGGCATCCACCAGACACCGCGTCAGCCAGCCCCCTTGTCCCCTGGCTCCCAGTCAGGTCCAGCTGGTGAGGAGGCTGGAGAGGCTGGAGTGGCCAGGGTGGTCCTTTCCTTGCCCCCTCCCTGAGGGTCACCAGCAGGCCGTGGTCTATGCTGAGGTCCCAGGCACCTGTGCAGGGGGCCAGCTGGCTCTCTCGTGCCCCCTCCCTGTTCTACTGAGGACTCTCCCTGCTGCACTCAGGCCTGGGGTAGACGCAGACTCCTCCTGGGCCTGGCTTCAGGTGCAGCACTTCCTGTCCATGGTGGCTTCTTACCAGCTGTCCAGCTTGGCAACAGGCCTCTTTCATAAACTCCCCCAATCCCCCCTCAGAGAATGCCATCTCTCTCTTACCAGGGCACTGTCTGACATGTCCACCCTCCTGCAGCCCCGATCCGCCCTTCCAGACAGCCCTGCAGTGGGTCCCAGATGGTGGTGGGTGGGGCTGCTCAGGCTCAGGTTCACCGGGAACAAATGGAAGGGGTTCCAGATGGTAGCACCCTTTTGTCACCAGGTGAGTGGTCCCACCTGCCAGGCTGCAGTGCTGCCCCTCTGCCCAGCATCTTTCCAAGGGCGGCCCATTGCTCTTTGTGCCTTACCTGACATGTAAATACTAAGGTCACAGACAAATGCTCTGCAGGCTTCCCTGTCCCCTTCCCCAGGCTCAGCTGGGAAGGGGAGGGGCCTGGGCTTGCCTGTGGTCACAGCGTGACACAAAGGTTAACCTAAAAGAGAGGCCTGGGGAGGCCTGGCCCAGGTGTGTCTGGAGTGGGGGGTCTTGCAGATTGTCCGTGGCTCCTGGGGTCCAGCTGGGGCTGTCTGACCTCCACGCTGTGGCTGTGGTTGTCGAGGGAGTGGATCTGATTAGAGAACAGTTCACATGAAAACTTTCTGTGTCCTACGGGGACGGCAAGGGAGTCACTGAGTCAGATGTGCCAAACCAAATGTCTCAGTAGCTCTGCCCCAATCAGATGTTGTGTGACCCTGACCCAGTGGCCCATTCATCAGAAAGAGTATTCTTCGCCACGGTCGCTGCAGGCTTGAGCGGCACATTGAGGTCGTCCTCCCCCGTGTGGATGTAGCTGGCTGAGAGTCTCCAGGGCCACTGCACGTCCCGGCGTGTGCGTGGTCTCGATGCGCCCACAGGTTCATGGCTGCACAGGACAGCACGGGCAGGACAAGTGTCGGCGGTGTAGACAGTGCCCTCCGGAGATGCATGGCCACGCAGAGAAGGCCATGCAGAGAAGGTCGGCTTCTCAGCTAGTGGACACACACAGCTCAAGAGCAGCAGAGATACGGGTGGGAAGGCGACAGACCACAAGGTGAAGGCACATCTGCCTCCCTTTCACAGCTGGACAAGCTGGGATCTCACAGCTCCTGTGGGGGCCCTCCATTGTGACACCGGTGTCCACAGCTCACCTGTGGCTCTTCCCTGAGGCTGCAATGTGTCCTGACTGGCCTTCGGAATGACAGCCTCCCTCAGGAGGTGACTGCAGCAGGTCTGCCTCCGTGGCCAGGTGCCTTTGTTTCTGGTCATAAGAGAGAAAAGTCCCGCTGGTGTGAAGTAACTGGTCATTTTAGGCGAACCTGGACATGGTGCTGTTTTTGGCTCACAGAAATGGTGATGTGATCCGCTCCAAAGCACAGATGAAAGATCGACTCGTGCTTTGGAAGGTCGGTGACAGGCTTTTCCTCTGATTTAGACTTTCTCCAAGAAGTGTGTTCTTTTTAGCAGCCCAGACACTGCTCCGTGATTGTCATATTGAAATAGTTCATGCCACGCAGGATGCTGCGGCTCCAGGGACCTCCGACCCATGGATGAACAGAACAGGACGGACCCCTCAGCAGCTACTCCCACCTTCCTCCAAACCTCATGGCTTTGGTTTTAGGTCTCATATTCCCTTTGGAGAATGGGGGCGGAAAATGAATTTCTTTTCAACCTGGCTTTGGGAAGAACATTCTTTGAACCATTGATTCAGTGTTATTGGGTCACTGGAAATCATTAGTAAATATAATTACCACCAGCAGAACTAGGGAAGGGGGTTCTGGGGCCAGCACCACTCTGGAGCAAGACACGTCCTCTTGGATGGCAGAGCTTACGGAGGTTGATATGCACCGAGGTCACCGCTGTGGTCGCTGTGGGTAGCAGGAGTGTGTGCCCGCAGCAGCCTTAACAGGCGCTTTATTTGGGGGGAGCATACATGTTCTTTGTGGCCCTCACTGATGCCTGTGGTCCGTACACCTCACTGATAGGATGAGGACACTCGGCCGCCTGTGAATCCCAGGGTGCCACGGGGAGGCAACACTCTGCCTGCCCGGGTCTTCCCCAGGCCTCACCGGAGCAGGAGCAAACAAGCAGACGGGGTTCACTCATGATCTTGGGGGACACTGAGGCCTCATGCCTGGTGGGATGAATGTGTCAGCCTGTGACCTCGTGGTCTGAGGCATTGTTAAAGAAGCATGTGTTCAATTTCAAATGCTGTCTGGAAACCTCTCTTCCTCGGTCTCCGCCTCGCTGCTGTTCCGGTGGAGGTGGGGGAAGGGAACGGAGCGGGGGAAGGGTTAAGCAGCTGCAATTTCTCAATCAGCCTCCGAAGCCTCGGGTCAGCTTTGCTCATAAAACTCCGCACAAATATTTCTTTTTCTATCAGAGGAATTCTAATTCTGCACACAGACCAGGGCCACTCAGATTATTACACATTATTAAAAATTAATTTTAAAAAAATGGCCTGATTCCTGAAATGTGCTGTTCGAGGTGTGTGTCCACATTTGAGATTACAGTGGCAGGAGGATGGAAAGGAATCTGCACCTTTCAGGGGCCAAATAAGCCTTGGAAAACTGCTGCTTTCATTGAGACAATCAGTAGTCACCGTTTCGGGTTGTTTTCTCTTTACCACAGGGACTTTAGATGATTACAACTGACCTTAAAACACAACAATAGCAAAGACTTTTCATGCACTGCCTGCTTCCCTGTGGTGTCCTGAGTGTGTTAAAACGGCCAAGCACCTGGTCATTCACTGGACAGGGTGTCCAGGACAGAGGACAGCACTCTCACGTTTGCACATGACCAGGCAACGAGGTTTGCACATGTCTGTGTGGACCCCCATGGTGCACAGTTTCCACAGCCCCATTGATGCTGTTTTTACATTTTCCCCAGAGGACAACTGGGGATCCTGTTGGTAAAGCGCAGGGAACACCAAGCACTGAGACTCAGCATTGACAACAGCAATATGTCGAGATTGCTTGTGCCTTTTTCTCCACTACAGAGTTAAGTGCAATGAATTCTAACGAAGGTCACCATGTGTTCTGAACATGTGCGATATGCGTGTATGGATGTGTCTTTGATATTCTCGTTACAGCTTACTTAAGGGGATACATTATTTCATCCCAGTTAAACTCAGCAAGAAGAGGATTCTGCACTGCTGTACGGAAACCACCCAGAGACAAAAGACATAGTATTTAAAACAAAGATAGCTGCCATCTCTGGGGAGCTGCTGCTGTCCCAGGTGCTCCACATATAATATTATAGGAAACACTTTGGCCACTTGTGGGTCTAGGGGAGGTTAACACATTGCCCAACATTAAGTAACTAGTCAGAGGCTGGTTCAGCTTTCAGAGCAGAGCTGTGTGATCCCAAAGCCCGGCCCCAGCACAGCAGGTCCTTCTTTGCTGAGGCAAGGTGGCAGCTGCCTCTTCCAGTGTTTTTCTTAGAAAGTGGTTCTCTGGTGTTTCTGTGAGCAGGCAGGCTCGACGTGCTCACCTGAGTTTGTATACCACAATACTCATTTTCTTAATGGGGTTATAAACACAAATCATCACCCTCAAATTTCAGTTAGAAAAAATGGAGACACAGAAATTGACCATCCTCTCCATCAGGATCAAATATTTTAACTTTTCATACCATCAGCCTTTCCTGGTCAGTGCGATGGGATCATTGCACATTCCCATTACCCCGCGTTGCCTCTGGGTCTCTGTTTTTTACTTGGTGATGTCCAGTTTCTTTCCAGCCCAGAGTTCGTGGTCTTAGACACACTCTTTACCTTTATGGAGAAAGAATTATGACATGCACAGGGTGAGTGGGCTTGGATGTCCTTCAGAGGGTGGCGTGTACATCTGCCTCTATGATTTCAGAAAAAGTGGATGCACCCACCATGTATTTCTAGAAGAAGAAACAGGCTACATTTCTGGAACTGTTGTCTCTTCAGGGGAATATCACAGTCGCACAATGGTCCGTAACCTCCTCAGTATGAAGCACTGATGATTTTTCCATGAATACGTCCTAGATACACACAGATGACCTGGAAGTTGATGGCTGGCATTGCAGCCCATGCAGACTGACCCGAGATTTACCTGGCAGGGATGCCCCAGCACCTGCTGGGCAGGACACACCTGGGCCAGGTCTTCCCAGCAGAGCTGCTGTGGTTTTCACTTCCCCAGCTGCATTTCTCACCCTGGACCCTTTGAAGAGGGTTGTTTTGCTGATACCCTGTGTATTAGTCTGCTGGGCCTGCCATAGCAAATACCACGGACTGGGAGGCTTAAACAACAGAATTTATTTCTCACAATTCCGGAGGCTGGATGTCCAAGATCAAGGTGTCAGCAGGGTTGGTATCTTCTGAGAGCCGTGAGGGGGAATCTGCTCCAGGCCTCTCTCTTTATTTTGTAGATGGCCCTCTTCTCTGTCCTCACTTGGTCTTTCCTGTTGGTGTCTGTGTCCTAATCTGTTTTTATATGGACACCTGTCATGTTCAGTTAGGGCCCGCCTTAATGATCTAATTTAATCAACTGTTTAAAAACATTATCTCCAGATACACACATTCTGAGCTGCTGAGGGTTAGGATTCTGACCTATCAGTTGTGAAGAGATGAAATTCAGCCCATTATACACCAGATAGTGCCCTTCATAGGGCGGTTCTCACAGAGAAAACTTATACACACAGGCCAGGCCCTGGGCCCCTGTGTCTCTTATAGACTCAACCAGAAAACCTCGCAGCATCTCCATCCAAGTCCTCCTGGCTCTGAAGGAAAGTTCAGGCACCTGAAGTTGCCTCTTTCCTCCTTCTGGCTTCTCATGGTCAAAGCAAAAATAGCACATTTTAGTTGTATTTTAATCTGAGGTTAAACATGGGTAATGAAGAAAGGAAGGGAAAAAATGAAAGAAGAAAGAATGGGGAAAGGGTGAAGGAAAGAAAGTGAGAGGAAGAAAGGAAACAAGGAGGAGGGAACAAAGGAAGGGAAGAGAGAAGGGAGGGGGGCAGGAGGAATCATTAAATAAATACTCATCAGCCGCCAGCACCATTCCAACGGTGTTACACTTGTGATCTTATTTAATCCCAATAACAACACTGCGAGTTAGGTAGCACTTTTTCTGTTTTACAGATGAGACGGATGAACTTCAGAGAATGAAGTTTGGAGGGTCAGGAGATGCTGGCAAGGATGCTGAGCCCCACCAGGTGCTCCTCTGGAGGAAGGGCAGGATGCCTGGCTTTAGCATCACGGGCCGTCTCAGGGATGGCCTGGCCAAGTGCCAGCACGTGGGGGCGCTGACAAACTGCAGGTCTAAAGGAATTAATATCAATACCTTCTTAGAAAAGTGGCTGGGTTCTAAAAGTTGCCTTTGTCAAGGGCCCTCTGCTTATAAGGGTCAGCACTGATGATTAGCACCCAGCGGGTACTTGGCGTTGAACAGTGGTCAGGGTCCCACACTGTTTCAGCAGCTTTCCCTCCAGGTCTTCACAAGGAAGCCACATGAAGAACTCTGTGGTCCTGATGGGCTCCAGGGAGTTTTTTTAAATCACACCTTATGATTGGTCAGAGTCTGAGAGTGGTTGTGTTTATGTGTGAAGTCTACTGAGGAGAATGCGAGGACTTCAGATGGGAAATGGGAGATGGAGTAGCACTCATGGGCAGTGCTTCCGGAAAGCTCCAGGGTTTACGTTGTGTGACATCCATGGATCCATCCCGCTATCCATCCATCCATGGATCCATCCATCCATCCATCCATACATCATCCATCCATCCATCTATCCATCTATCCAACTATCCATCCATCCATCCTCCATCCATCCATCCATCCATCCATCCATCCATCCATCCATCCATCCATCCATCCATCCATCCATCCATCCATCCATCCATCCATCCATCCATCCATCCATCCATCCATCCATCCATCCATCCATCCATCCATCCATCCATCCATCCATCCATCCATCCATCCATCCATCCATCCATCCATCCATCCATCCATCCATCCATCCATCCATCCATCCATCCATCCATCCATCCATCCATCCATCCATCCATCCATCCATCCATCCATCCATCCATCCATCCATCCATCCATCCATCCATCCATCCATCCATCCATCCATCCATCCATCCATCCATCCATCCATCCATCCATCCATCCATCCATCCATCCATCCATCCATCCATCCATCCATCCATCCATCCATCCATCCATCCATCCATCCATCCATCCATCCATCCATCCATCCATCCATCCATCCATCCATCCATCCATCCATCCATCCATCCATCCATCCATCCATCCATCCATCCATCCATCCATCCATCCATCCATCCATCCATCCATCCATCCATCCATCCATCCATCCATCCATCCATCCATCCATCCATCCATCCATCCATCCATCCACTCATCCACCCATTCATCTATTCACCCATCTATCCATCTACTCACCCATCCACCTATCCATCTATCTATCCATCCATCCACCTATCCATCCATGTACCCACCCATCCATCTGTCCATTTGTCTGTCTATCCATCCATTGAATATTTATGGTGTAACTGCTCTCAGCCACCCTGGTCCAGGACTGGGGACACATGATGAGCGCACTGGACAACACTTCGTCTGTCTGGCCATGCCCTTTACTCCAAGTGACAAGAGCTTCAAAATGCTGGAAGTCCAAGTCCTCACTCCTCACCTAGTTTCCCACATGTGTTTCAGGTTAAGGTTTCACAGACTGAAGAACAACAGGAAAATGTAAGCTCAAGGCTGTGGCTACGCAGACAGCCATGAGCTGATTCATAACCAGAGAGAAAGTCATCATCATGGCAGTGGGGATTCTTCTTCTGAAGCATCATTACGTTATTTTTTTCTAATTTTCCTATTCTTACTAATTTTCTGGAGTATTTTATAGCTTTTGATCTGTAAGTTGATTTATTTATAACCTTTAATATGTGAACAAACACAACACAAAAGTGAAAGAATGATCTGGTTTAGAACTTAAAATTTTAAGTTTTATACCTTTATAAGGGAATGTATCTAAAGTGTAAGACCAACTCTATGCAGTGACAGACAGACGGCTGGAAGATGGGGCGAGGCCCCCTTCCTACTTGTAGTCACTCGTAGCTGTGCTGACGAAGTGCGTGCAGCTCCCTGTGGATGCTCCTGCTTCTGTCGATTCCCAAGCTCCTGGAATCCTCTCGTCAATGGCTTGATTCCGTGCTTGTCACTGACAACTGCCCCAGGCTGCAGTGCCCTTAAGGGCATATCATGAAAGGAGCAGTCCCTGTAAGGTGACAAAGCTTTGGCTACATGAGGGAGCTGAGAAACAGCTGTTGGTAGTGGCTGTAACATCGTGCAAACCATGAGGTTCCAGTTGTGACACCACCTCTTCATGCCATGAAGCTTCCTGTCACTCTCCCACCTGTCATCACCCCACTGACCCCAACACACCAGGGAGGGCAAGAACAGTGGCCTCTGGTAGATTCACATGGAACTGTGATGACACATCCTTTGTTGTGGAAGCCCGCAGGGATTTCGAGGCCCCTCTTGGTATCCTGGCCTCATTCCAGGCAGGGGTCTACTTGGGATATTGGGGTGGGCTCAGGACCTGCCCTGCTCACGTGCTTCCACCTCCAGAGTCATCACAAACCTTCAGCTCATGTCAGTGCCCCAGGATCCAGGGGCTCCTCGGAACCCGGGTCTGTCTGTTACACCTGCAGGTGGGGAGGTTCTGGGCCTGGACATCACTCGGTCTGCATTTCTGGAATGGATGCTGCAACACACGCTCCTCCAAAGCACGGTCTGTGCTTAGCACAACGCAGCTGCTCCTCATGCAATGTGCAACGTGGTGTTTAATTTTTAAACAAAAATTTTACCTGGACCCAGAACCGAATTAAATCTTCTCTGCTTGAACTCGACGGATCTGTCAGGGCTCTCTCAGGAGAACAGAAGCAATCTGTGTATTCATAGAATGAAGGGCTCTGGTGCAGGGAGCTGGAGACTTGGCTGGGCAGCCATGGTCAGCAGAACCACCACTAGGGACTTCAACCCACATCTCCCACATGGGCAGTTTCCCAGAGCTTCCCTGGAAGCCTCTACCATGCTCCGGGACTTCCAGGAGGCTCCCACCAGCCTCCATGTTGCAGCAAGAGCTTCCCAGGCCTCCCGGAAGGGCCCTGCCCAGCACCCACCCCACACAGGACCCCCTCTTTTGTGCCTGGGTTCCCCATTTTCTCCTGAGATGGAGAGTGACCTTGGAGAGGTGCAGGTGATACTGAGTTGACCTTGGAGAATCCTGTGTGCCACCTGCTCTGGAACAACCATGAGACCTCAGCATAGCCTCAGTTGGTGGACGCCATGGCTGGTCTGGTGGTTGTGGGTCCTCTTATCTCAGAGATTCTCTTCCTGGGGTGGGAGACCTTAGAGTGCAGCTAGTTGGTGCTGTCACCTTGTGGTGACAGGAGACTCGTCTGCAGGTTCCTGAGCAGGCCCTCAGCCAGCTTCTTCCAGGCATCTTTTATCACGTGCTGGTCACTGACATTCCTCTTTCTTACACGGAACAGGTGACTATCTAAGGATGTTGCCTGCTTCTAGGGGTTGGCATTTTGAACATACCAGTCAAAAAGGATTGAAGTTTATTAATATCTAAATCTAGTTCTGGTCACAAGTTGCAACGTGGTTATGTTTCGCTTCCATGGGTGTCCAGGGGTACCAGGGCTGGCTGCATTCACTGTTTGTTTGTTCTCCCATTGGGTGGGGGCTTTTGCTGCCTGTTCTGGGGATAGACTAGCTTTCGAATGCCAGCACAGAGGGCCGCACTGCAGCACACATGTCCTGAGAGGGCTTCTGGGTCCTCAACCCTTTGGAGGGCCCATCCCTGGTGGGGGGACGTCTCTGGACTGTGCTGGAAGTTCCAGCCATGACTCCAGTTCTCTGTCATGCCCACACTCCTGGATGCATCCCAGGCTCTGGGTTCTGTTGCAGAACGTGACGTGCCAGGCCTGGCCGGCAGCTGCAGGGTTAATTCTCAGCAGTTCCTGGAAGAAAGCAAACAATCTGTCCAGGGTGCTGGTTTGTAAAATGAATTTTCAATGTGTAGCCCATAGACGACTATGGGTTGTGGTCAATAAATAAAAACAGGCCTGACGTTTATTGTTGTAGGGAGTAATTATACTGTGCAGGCCTGGACGCTCTGTGCCACTGAATGCCTCGTTTGTGGTCCACATGGGCAGACGCATTAACTCCTGCGCTCCTTTCATGGGCGCACCATTACTCACGGGGGACTGATCAATATTTCATCTGCACAGCGTCCTGACCGAGGTTGTCTGGACCCATTGTGGGCCGGCTGATAATGACTTCTTTATTCAAGCCAGCTTGTAGGAACAAGAAGATAAAGAAAAGAGAGAGAATTATAGCATATGCTCATGAAAGTATTGTAAAGGTTACGAGCAGGAAACAAGAGGAAGCTGCGGGAAAGGGGCACACGGTAAGAGAAAGTGCAAAGGTTTCTAAAGTGATAAGGAGAAGAAAAGCAGGCAGTTTCACAGGTTTTCTTAACATGCTAAACATCTCAGCGAGCTTTAATAAATCTCTCGAAATTCTTTCTCCTGCAGAAGATTGATTTTATTAGCTTTTGAGGCATCGCAGCCAAGTATTTTTCTCATATTCTGAACCATTTAAGTATCCTCTCCATAAATAAGACTCATCGCTCTTATTCCTACCACTCAAAGTCAAAACTCAGGGACCTGCCTTCCTAACTGTTCCTGAGTTCCTGGTTCACACGTGCTGCTTCCAGGGATTTCTATGCACCGTCTCTGAGGCTGCATATTCAGCAATTGCCGAAGAATTGGATGAGAGGCACGAGTTTGGCTCCTTGTCGAGGATTGACATTGAACATCTAAATCACACCACTGAGAGCGGACAGGGCCATCCCAGCCTCACAGCAGTCACCTGCTGGCTTTAAATAGCCACATCTTTCAATGTTCATAACTACTCTGTGCCAGGCGCTGTCCTAAGAGCACAACTGGACGGGAGGCGTGTTATCGGGGCGCCCATTTTACAAATTAGAAAACAGAGACCAGGATGAGGACACAGGCAGGGCTTGAAATCTGTCTGATTCTGGAGTGCGGGTTTCTGTAAAACCAGCCACACTCTCTCTGAGATTGATGCCTGAGAAATTCCTACGTTTCTCTTTGCTCATGCACTGGATCATTTCATGGTGCCACCCATTTCTTCTAAATCAGCCCTGCTTGAGAGGCAGGTCTCCTGGGGAAAGGGACAGAGATAACCACTTCCAGGGGGCCCAGGGCCTCTGCTCCAGGAGCCTGGAAACCCCTCTACTGTGCCGAGACTGCAGCTCCAGGCCCTGTGGTATAGAGGTGACAGACACACGTCTCCTGCTTTTGTGAAGAGCACAGTGCTCTGGTTTGGCTTTCTTCCACTTCAGCTCATGGTGTAGTGATCCGCAGAGGCCAGGGTACAGTAAGCACCAAGGGGATGCTGGGATCCTGCTTTCTCCAAGCACTCCATGTGGGGTGCTGCTTCAAATGCTTTCCAGACCAATGCTTCTAACAGACACACTGTGACTTTTCATGGTGAACTGGAAAAAAACAATTGAGTCATCACCTCTTCACAGCACCCACCCCCATGTCTCTGAGCCCTGTCCCTGCTAGAGGAGAAGCCCCAGCTCCAGCGGGCGAGTTCTCACTGTGCTGAAGCACAGCCCCTGTGGAGAGGGTGTAAGAAAAGGAACGAGGCAAGAGAAAAGAGAATGGAGCTGGCGTAAAACGTAAAAAGCTACAAAACAAACAAACAAACAAACAAAAAAGAGGGGAATACAAGCAGCTATGAACCAGTCTGTGAGTGAGCAAAGCATACTGCACGTAAGGTAATGGGAGACCAGACTACGTGACATTGAAAATACCTGCATTTGTAAAACAACTTAATATTAAAAGGCCAATGCCACCAATACAAAAATATGTTTTTAGCAAACGTGATACATAAAAAGGTTAACACTAAACTTATAGAAGTTCTTGTATATAAATTTGAAAACTAATAAAAAAGAACAGAAAACACTAGCAAAAAAATCACTAGGCAAGCAATGAAAGAAGTTAAAAAAAAAAGAATGTCGAAAAATTGTATTCCATCTCTTTAGCAACTAAAAAAAATTGCAACTTAAATAGAATACCGTAACTTATCTCTCAAAATAATAAACGAGTTACACAGCAAAGCCAATTCTCACCAGGGCTGGTGACAAGACATTTGGGTACTCTGGACATCTGGGAGCAAAAGTAACACAAAGTGGTCTGGAAGGAAGTGGAGAAATATGGATCAAGAAGCTAAAAAAATACTCCGGTAGCTCCTGTGCTGGCTCTGATTCTAGAATTGTACCCCAAAGAAATAAATAGATACAGAGCTGTATGTAAAAATTTATTTGGTTTTATTTTAATAGCAAAAAATTGAAAATTACTTAATGTCTGACAATACAGTGAAATTCTGTGATTACCTTAATAACGGCCCCGAAATACAATGTCCTTTTCATGAATATAAACACTATTCAGCAACATGGGGCAATAACAATAATAATATAGCACTGGATGAAACTCATAAAGTATAGTCTTTAACATGCTTTAAAGATATGTGACGCGGGCCGGCCCGGTGGCGCACTGGAGAGTGCACCGCTTGGGAGTGCGGCGGTGCTCCTGCCGAGGGTTCGGATCCCATGTGGAGACCGGTTCCCGCTCACTGGCTGAGCGCGGTGCGGGTGCAACACCGAGGGTTGTGATCCCGTTGCCGGTCCCCGGTACGGGCGCGACACCGAGGGTTGCGATCCCGTTACCAGTCAGTAAAAAAAGACAAAAAGGAAAAAAAAAAAAAAAAGATATGTGACGCACAGAAAATATCTCAAAAAGAGGCGGAGGAGCTTGGCTGGGGCGATGCTGCAGGATGGCTGCCTGAGCTTCAGTCTGGGCTGCCCAACCTCCTGATCAGGATCCCTGGGGAAGCCAATCCCTAAACCTCATTTTCTTCCTGTAAAACTGTCAGAAAAACGGTAACTGCCCTGCAGCGCTGTGGGCAGGATTGGGTGAGCTGAGCGTACAGGGTGGTGGGGACTGTGCCACAGGCTGCACATAAACAGATGAGGGGACTGTGTCACGGAAGCGATTATGGACAGTCGAGTCTGAATTTCACATAACTTTACAAGTCATGAAATATTCTCCTTTTGACTTTTCCCTTCCGACTGTTTAAAAATGTAAAACCAGTCAGCGTGGGAACTGCACAAAGAGGCACAGGTTGAATTTGGCCAGACACTATGGGTTTTTGTTGTCATTTTAATAAATTGTATCATATATATTTAAGGTATACAACTGATGTTATGAGACACACAAAGATAGTAAAATGGTTACTATCATCAAGAAAATTAACATATCCATTTTCTCACAGTTACCATTGGGTGCATTGACCCCTGACTTAGGAAACTGTCTAGAATTTATGTGACTTACTAAAATCACTATCACTGTTATTTGAAAAAAAAAAAAAACTTAAAAACTATAATGTAACCTTGATATCCTCTAATCGTGGTTGATTTTTGTTTTCTTCTTTATCTTTATCTAGATTTTCTAATTTTTCTTAATTAAATGTCACCATCATTTTATAATTTAAAAAAGTAAATTTAAACATTAATGTAAATAAGAATATCAAAATCTGTGGAAGAAAAGCAAAAAAAGGGAGCAAAAAGTTTTCATAAGACTTATTTGGTGTCAGTTTTGATGGTGGTAAAGAAGTCTTTGAATGGGTGGGAAACAGCTCAGAGACTGAAAGCAAATCCCGCAGGTGTGCGGCAGAGGAGCTGTGCTTTCTCCAGTGGTTGCACGAAGAATGTTTACTCTGCCAGCGGACCTTGTCACGGGGCGGAGGAAGGCTGGCAGCCCTTGAAACCACGTCTGTGATATCCATAAAGTATCCAAATAAAGTATCTGTCTTTGCCCTAGGATATGTGTTAGTGTTTAAAAAAGAAGCAGGTTTGAAAGAGTGAGACAGCTGTGGGAAGAGGGTGTTTGTAGTGGAGCAGAAGCTCTCAATCTACACCTAAAAACAGGCAGGGGAATGAGACAGCAACACTTAAAACTGATGAGCAACGTTGCAACAAAACTAGGAGACAAGATATCCCCATAAGCCCAAGTACATGTGGTCCCAGCAGTGGTCACCAGACTTTCAAGGTCAGCCTCTAGTGGAAGGAGGCAGAGGAAGCCAAAGGTATCCGAGGAGGCTGGAAAGAGGAAACACTATGGGATCCAACAGGTATTCCCTGGAAAGTCCTTCAGGACACCTGGAGAGCAGCCGGAGAAACTGCTGGGGTCAGGGGAGGGTGTCTGTCCACTGAGGTGGCGGGTTGCTGTGGAGTAGCTCAAATCCAGCCCCTACAGGTGCCCTTCCAGGACAGGGCTGGCAGGTGAAGGAAGGGAGGTCACCAGCAAAAGAGTGGGCAGAGCTTGGGAATCTCAGGAAGCTACGGCTCTTTTTATGCACTAAAGAAAAATAACACCAGAAGGAATTCCACGAAGACAGAAAAAAATATGCTGAGCCACACCACCTTCTCAAGGTCAGGAAAACTCAATTCACATAAAAATGAGCAACAGAAAAGCACCAGGGTGAAGTCCCACACAAGGTTTCAATTAGAAAATGACAGAATAACATCCCTACACGGACAGAAGAGCAGACAGCTGGGTGTACACACAGAGGAACGGAAATCATCATGTCGCAGGGACACCTGCACTCCCGTGTGTATTGCAGCACTACTTACGGTAGCCGAGACATGGAACCAACCTCAGTGTCCATCATCAGATGACTGGATGAGGAAAACGGAACCAACCTCAGTGTCCATCATCAGATGACTGGATGAGGAAAACGTGGTATATACACACAATGGAATACTACTCTGCCATAAAAAAGAATGAAATTCTGCCATTTGCAGAAACATGGACGAACTCAGAGAAAATTATGTTAAGTGAAATAAGCCAGGCACAGAAAGAGAAATTCTGCATGTCCTCACTTACATGTAGGAGCTAATAAAAAATAAATACACAAATAAAAAAAGAAAAAAGAAGATGCATCAATCACAATAATGTGTTGACCTTTTTATGAGAAGAGAACAGAGCAATCCTCCTGGTATCTTATTTTTATTTATTTATTTATTTATTTATTTTTTCCTTTTTGTCTTTTTTCATGTCCGGCAATGGATCACAACCCTCAGTGTCGCGCCTGTACCGGACCGGGACCGGCAATGGGATTGCAACCCTCGGTGTTGCCCCCGCACCGCACCTCGCTCAGCCAGTGAGCAGGAACCAGTCTGTATGTGGGATCCGAACCCTCGGCGGGAGCGCCGCCACGCTTCCCAAGCGGCGCACTGTAGCAGTGCGCCACCTGGCCGGCCCGACCTCCTGGTATCTTAAACATGAAGGGAAGGGGATTGTTTCCTTTTCCCCCCTTTCCCAGAAACCCAGTAGAAACCAACATGTGGTTACAGTTTGTTATGAGGCTTCTCTCTGTTAGTTCATGATCCAGAACATTCTGAGTTAATACCAGTGTTTAAATGCACAGGGGCTCCCAGAAGTCAAGTACAAATTAAAAGCAAGACAAAACCATCGGACTCAGAAGGAATTCAAGGAAACAATTGGCTGACAGGAGTAGTGTTTTACATTTTGTTTTCTTGCTCAGTATTTACCCGTTGTTTTCTCTGTTGCTCAGTAGAACAATGTGTAATTAGATCTTCCATGAGCACGTGGTGCGTGCACAGCAGAGCAGGGAGGGGAGGTGTGTCCAGAAAGACACGGGAGTGGCTGGAAAGCCGGGCCGGCGCCACGCGACGGGAGCGCCGACGTGCCCTGGGCTGCAAGGCCTGTAACTGCCCTTAAGTAGAATGACCTGACTCAGCCTTCATCTTCATCTCCACACAGAAGAGAAGTCAGTGTTTGGTTTTGTGTAAAGCAGGTGAACAAGCGTCTGTGGAGACATTTTTGAGATTAACAGTAATTAGAAACGATCAAGGTTGTTTTCAGAGTCAAGCATGCTGCTCTGCTCTCTGCCCCCACACCCGTGCCCCCGTGCCCAGAGCCAGCGGCCTGCTCCTGCCCGGCCCTTCTTCCTTCCTCAGCATCGTGGGGGGGGGGTCTCAGCACACTTCCAGTCGTGGGTGGAGCACCTCCCCGCTCCTCCCTGGTGGACGACGCCCCCACGTGGAACTCAGGCACCTTAAAGACAGCAAGGATCAGACTTTCGGCTTCTGGTCTGGTGTGTAGAGTCTTGGGCGTCCTTACTCCCATGCCCACAGCAGGAAAAAAAGCTGAACAAACAGAAAATCAGCAACTCTGAGATCCATCAGAGAAGCAAGGTCACAGGGCAAACCGTTGCCCCCAAATTAAAGAAACAGACAGGTGCATACAGAGAATCACACGTCTGGAGAGGGCAGAGACCCCAAGAACGTGCTTGGGTGTGGAAGCTGAACTATGCCTGGTGGATGGCCGGGGGCTCAGCGTGGACACAGCTGAGAGAGAGCTCCAGGGGCCCTGCCACCTTGGAGAGCCCCACCAGGTCCTCACAGTGAAGGTGACAGGAACCCCCTCATGCTTCTGTCAGGTCCCTGGGTCCTCGGCAGGCCAGCCCTCAGGGGACCACTTCAGAGCCCACCCTGCTGGGGTTTTATCAGAGCCTGATCCACGCAGCAGAAGGAAAACTCCCAACTCCAGCCATAACTGGGGTACAAGGTCACTGAAGACTGAGAGGACCTTAGGACAAGAGGGCCCCTCACCCCCACTCCCACCTGCCACCTGTCATCGGGGCTCCCGTACCCAACAGGAAAGGAACCACAAGCACGGACCCATTTAAGAGAGCAAGATTCCTCACTTTTCACTGTGGCCAAGTTCGAATATCTGATGTCAGATCTTGTTTGTTATTAATGAACGGTATTGCTTAGCAAGGTAGTCAGCAACTGTCAGGACTGTTGAGGTGTTTCCGATTTTGTGTGCTGTTCCCTGGACTGGACAGAATGCAAGCTACTCTGGTTTTTCTAGGGACAGTTATGAGCTGGTCCTATGAAAATATTGTTTACACGTTACCCATGTCCTAGTAAAGGCTATGTGCATTTTCCATAAGTGACTAAAATATGTTGTTTTAGGATTATTTACCAATTTGCCAGAAGGGAAAACGAAATAAAATATATTTGATTATTGACAGAAGGTTACTTCAGCATTGCTTAAATTGTAGGTACACGGGCACAAGTTAAGTGACTTAATGAGTTGTTTTAGAATCAATTTATGAAATGGAGCACTCACTGAACTGAAACGGCTCTCCAGCTTTACCCCTGGCCTCCCTGGGGGGACCTGCCAACTGTGCCTCGCTCACGGGCCTTCAGCTTTCTTTGTTTTGTACGGGGCATTTATGGCTGACAAATAGCAAACGAAGGTTGACTTTCTTGTGATCCCCGGCCTAGAATCCACCCCATAAAAGGGTACAGTGAGATTAATCAAGGACAACCGTGGAATCTGGATTCCTACTAGTTACTTCACTCATTGCAGGGCAGGTGCACACCCATGTGGGGTGGTGCCTCTGGGTATGGGTCTGGGGCCTGGTTCTCGGCCACCCCACCCTACCAGTGACAGGTGGCACACTGGGGCACTGCCAGGTTCCGGGGTCTGTCATGTGCGTGATGGAGGACCCGGCTTTCAACCAGGGCTAAGGCCTTTAATGCACCCTCTCACCTTCCACATTTTAATGCACACTGTGACCTTCCAGTGTGACATTCTCAGTTTATTATTGTTGCAGATCTGGTGATTCTATCCCCAGACCTATGGAATCGGACAGGTTTTCTAGGGTTAGGGCCAAGTAATTTCAGTGATTTCATGCTTATTAAAGTTTATAAAAAAAATGCTCAAAGAAGAGCCCATGCCCCTAGACCTGCCCTGACGTCTATTGAGGCATCTTAATTTCAGGCACAGAATCTGCCACGTGCAGCCCCCACAGGCTCCTGCCAGGGCGGAGTACACACTGCGAGCCGCTTCCTTTATCCCCGCTCTTCCTGGTCTCCTTCAGCTTGGGATCCTCAGGGTCTCTCTCTCTGCTGAATGAGGGTACAGTGTCCTTAATCTGCCCAATGCAAACTCTGGATAAAACCTGAAAAATCAGTTGAACACATCATCAATTGATCCACGTGACTTTCAACACCTGTGTATTTGAAGATATCCAATAACTGGCTTTATTTCTTATTTATCACATCCATAATGTGTGCCTTGTACACATGACCTTTGAAAGGTAGTGTTTATGCATTGTCATTTAATATCATCAATATGGATGGACTTGGGTCTACTATTTTACCGCTGCATTCTGTTTAGGCTCACTGCTTTGTTTCTATGTTTTTTCTTTTCCCCTCTATTTTTGGATTAATTGAATATTTTTGGAATTCTGCTTGAATTTATCTTTTCACTTTCTACCCACACCTCTTCACATGGTTACCTTAGTGGTTGCTGCAGGGATTGCAGCATTCATGCTATACTCTAGGAGGACTCTGCAGTTTTCTTAGAGTTAGTATCACATCACTTCACATGAAACGCAGAAATGCTGCAACCTCTTAGGTTCTTGTACTCACCCCAACTTCTTAGTACAGTTTCCATATGAATTATATCTGCATACATTACAAGATACACAAGACACCGCTGTAATGTTTGCTTTAAATAGTTATGTGCGTTTTAAAGAAATTAAGAGGAGAAACAGTCTCACAATTACCCACATCTTTACCATCTCTGGAGCTTGTCATCGCTGCTGAGGAGATGAGTCTCCTTCTGGCATTAAACCCTCAGCCTGGAGGATGTCCTCAGCACTTGGTGAAGCGCAGGTTCTGTGCCAGCACACTCCTTCAGTTTCTCTTATTTGAGGCTACATTTCTCCCAGTACAGAACACTGGGTTGACAGTTCTTGGTTTTCATCTGTGTCTTTCAGCTTTTAAAAGACGTCCTGCTGCTGTCCCTGGTACCGTCCAGACCATGGTACAAAACAGCTTGCTTGGATTTTGATTGGGATTTTGTAGAATCTATAGATCAAGTTAATATAAATAACATTTTAACATTATTGAGTTTTATAATCCATGAACAGAGAATATATCTCCATTTATTTAAATCTTTAATTTTCTTTTGTCAGTTTTTGAAATTTTTCACATATAGGCTATGTCCATATTTTGTTAGATTGATACCTAAGTATTTCTATTAAGTTTGGTGCTATTATAAATAGTATTGTTTTAAACTTCAAACTTTAATTGTTTATTGCTGGAAGATAGGATGGCAGTTGACTTCGGTTAATTAACTCTGTATCATACAAGCTTGCTATACTCACTTATTAATTTCTGCAGTTTTTTGGGCTGATTTTGGGGGATTTACTAAATAAACAATTGTATTCATCTACAAATAGAGACGGTTTTGTTTATTTCCTTTTTTCTGATAGCATACCTTTTTATTTCCTTTTCTTATCATATTACACTAGCTAGGGCTTACAGTATAATGCTTAACAGACATAGCGAGAGAGGAATTTCTTGCCTTTTTATTAATCTTAGAGGGAAAGTCTTCAGTTTCTGTCTTTTAAGTATGAAATTACCTGTAGGCTTTTTGTACATTTTTGGAAAATCAAATCGTGGATATTGCACCCTATTCCTAATTTGCTGATAATTTTTAGGGTGCATTAGAGTTGGATTTTGTCAAATGCACCTATTGTTATGATCATATGATTTTTTTTTCTTTAGTCTGTTGATGTGGTGAATTATGTTGATTGATTTTTCAAATGTTGAGTCAGATGTGCATGCTTAGAATAAATCCTGTTTGGTTTTGGGGTATAATTTTTTATGCACTGTTGAATTTGATTGGCTAGTATTTTATTTAGGTCTTTTTTTGTATATTTGTGAGAGATATTGTATTATAGTTTTTTTTTCCCCTTGAAATGTCTATTAGATTTTGGTATCAGGGTAATGTCATCTTCGTAGAAGGAGAACGTGTACATTTCTGCTTCTATGTTCTGAAAAAGATTGGAGAATATTGGTCCCATTTCTTTCAATATTTGGAAGAACTTACTGGTAAAATCAAGTGGGCCTGGTAATTTCTTTTCTGGAAGCTTATTAATTATTGATTTATTTACTTTAATAGATACTGAGTTACTCAGTTTATCCATTTTTCTTTGTGTGAATTGTGGTTGTTTTTTTCTTTCTTTCAAAGAGAGGTCCACTCCATCTAAATTACTGAAATTGTGGGCATAGAGTTATATATAGCATTCCTTTATTATACTTTTAATGTCCATGGGATTAGTAGTGATAACACCTGTTTTATTTCTGAGCATAGCTTTGCATTTTTTCTCTCTCTCTTTTTAAATTTTATTTATTTATTTATTATCGATTTTGTCAATTTTTTCAGAGAATCAGCTTATATTTTCCTTGCTTTTGTCTATTATTTTTCTGTTTGCAATTTTATTAACTTTTTCTCTAATTTCTATGGTTTTTTTTTCTTCTGCTTGCTTTAGGTTTAAGTTGCTCTTCCTTCTCTGGTTTCTCAAAACTTAGAATACTGATTTTAGTTCTTTCTTGTTTTCTAATATACTCATTTAACGCTACAAATCTATCTCTAAGAACTGTTTTTCTGCATCCCACAAATTTTGATTATTTACATTTAGTACAAAATATTTTTAAAGTTTATTTTGAGAATTCTTGTGGCCTATGTGTTATTTAAGTATCTGCTGTTTAATTTCTAAATATTTGGAGATTTTACAGCTATGTGTCTGTTATTTATTTATAGTTTAATTCCATTGTCATATGAGAACATACTTAGTACAATTTCTAGTCTTTTAAATTTATTAAGGTGAATTCTATGGCCCAGATTGTCACCTATATTGGTGAATGTTCCATTTGAGTTTGAGAAGAATGTGTATTCTGCCTTTGTTGCATGGAGTATTCTACGAATATTAATTAAATAAAGTTAATTAATAGTGCTGTTCAGGTCAACAGTATCCTTATTGATTTTCTGCTTTCTTGATCTATCAATTATTAACAGGGAGTTATTGAAGTCTCCAAATACAACAGTGAAACCGTCTATTTCTCCTGCATTATTTTCAGTTTTGCCTCACATATTTTTGCATTCTGTTGCTAAAGTGCATATTCATAGTGCGCTTCTCAGCAAATTGGCCCCTTTTCCATTGTGGAGTACAATTAATTTTATTCCTAGTAATTGTCCTTGTTCTGAGTCTACTTTGTCTGAAATTAATACAGCCACTCCAGCTTTTTCTTAATTTCCATGAGTATGATACATTTTTAATCTGAGTCTTCATATTTAAAATGTACTTCTTATAGACAACACATACAGTTGAGTCTTGTTTTCTTGATCTGCTTTATGCACTCTGATAATCTCTCTTTTTTAAATTGGTATCTTTAGACTATTCATATTTAAATTGATTATTGATCTAACTGGATTAATATTAATCATGTTTGTAACTATTTTGTGTTCATTGCCAGAGACTTCTATTTCTGACTTCTCTGGCTTAAATTTAGCATTTTATATAATTCTATTTTATATTCTGTCTTAGGATATCAATTAAACTTTTTTTTGTAAAATGGTTGTTTCCATAGGGTTTACAGTACACATTTTAACTAATCTAAGTTCACCTACCAGGACACTATTTGACTATAGGTGCAGTGCAGGTACCTTGTAGCAGAGAATTCTTAATTCCACCTCCCATTCTTTGTGACACTGCTGTCATTTTGTTCATTCATATACCACAATCACTCAACACATTTTACCTCCATTTATTCCTTCTCTACCTCTCTTCTGTGTTGATTTAAGTTTCTGACCTATTTCATATTCCTTCTTCCAGAAGAATTTATTATTTTATTGTTTCTTAAAATGCAGATCTTCTGGTGATAAATTCTCTTGGGATTTTTTATATTTTTGGCTGAACAAGTCTTTGCTTTTCAGAAGGTTAATTTCACTGGTTATAGAATTCTGTGTTTTTTTTTTTTTTACCAACCTAAATATTTCACACCACTTATTTTTGTTTGTGTGATATAGCTAAGGTGTTTTTCCCCTCTGGTTTCTTCCAAGATTTTCTATTTGTCTTTGGTTTTCTACAGTTTGAGGATGACTTGGCTCTGTGTAGTTTTTCTTCTTCTCCATCCCGCTTTTCCTTTTGTATTTATTCTGCTTCATGTTCTCTGAGCTTCTTGAATCTGTGGTTTGTAGTCTATTACTAACATTGGAAAGTTCTTGACCATTATTACTGCAAATATTTATTCTGCTCTACAGTTTCTTTTTTCTCCTTCTGTTATCTCAGTTACATGTATGTATACCTTTTAACATTTTCTTTTCCATTTTTATTCTTTTCCTTTTTTATTCCTTTAAAATTCTTTTTTCTCTTTGCATTTCAATTTAGAAAGTTGCTATTGATGTGTCTTCAAGTTCACTGATTTTTTTTCCTCAGCTATGTTGAATGCACTGATGATCCCATTAAAGGCATTCTTCATTTCTGTTACAGTGTTTATTATTTGTGGGATTTTGTTTTGAGTCTGAGAATTTCTATCACTCAGCTTACCCATTTGTTCTTGCATGTTTTAGAGCTCCTAACATATTATTTATAGTTATTTAAATTGCCTATCTGCTAATTCTCTCATCAATGCTATATCTGATTCTGGTCCTTATGATTGTTTTTTCTTTACAGACTGTGTTTTTTTCTTGCCTTTTGGCATGCTTTATAGCTGAGGCAACACCTGTACCTTAAAATGGGCAGAATACCGAGTAATGATGGTCACTTTACAGTTCCTCTCAAAAACTAATAAAAATAGGTATACAGGCACACAGAAGGGATTTGGGGCATTTTTTTTTTTTTGCATACAGGAACTCTTGCAACCCTCCTGTCCAAGAAACCAGGATCTGAGTGGGGTTTTGTCACCTGTTTGAGAACAGGTGGTTTGGTGGTTCTCAGCAGCCCTGAGCAGGTGGGAAAGTGTCCCATTCCGTTAGTGAATCCAGGTAGCCTTCTCTTGAATTGCTCTTCTACCACGGTTCATAGTAAAAATTGGCAACAAGCCTTAAGGGGGGTTGTCTTTGGACCTGACACTATGCATCTATACTATTGCTTGCAGATTCAGCCACTATGTCTGTAATCATTGATCCCAATAGAACAGAACTCTGAGAGATACACAGTGATTGAGAAAAAGCTACTTTTATAGGTGTACTGGCCTGAGGAAATCAACCCACTGGAAAAGAGTCACCCAGTCGTTAGCTGAGCCTAGATGCTGACAGCAAAAGGTGGTGAATTGAGTCCCCCAAGCTGGTGGAAAGGCCATGACAAATCAGGGGTCCAGCCAGTGGCAGCTCCACTCTGGTGGCCCAGGAGCTTCTGCAGAGGTTCCTGGAGTCCTTGCTCTGGTTTCCATTCACACTTGTGCCTAGTTGAACAGCAGTGAAGAGTCCCCACTGTGGCCTTGACTTGGCCCGGGTCTCACGGAGCATATGGAACAGCTCATGTGAACAGCACTCATGTCATGAGACGTCCCCATAAAGAATAGATTCTCTGAGTTCTGGGAAGAAACATCACCGGACAATTGTGGATTGTGCTGAGGTCATGTCAGTGACTGTCAGAACCTGAGGACCTTGTAATCCCCCAGCCCAACTTCAGGTCCTTTTCACAGCAAGGCCTCTTTTTCAAATACAGAGGTTCATGTTGTGACCGATTCAGCTTGTGGGGCTGCTGAAGGCTTCAAGGTAGAAATTGAAGCAGATCAAGTTGGATACTGCTGGAAACTTGCTGGACACATCTGCAAGAGAGACACAGAACACCAACCGATGCTTGCACTTTAAATAAAAGATGATTGATTTTCCTTTAAATATTTAACAAACACTTCAGTATACTTGGAAGCAACTGACAAATCCCAAATATATGACCAACCAAATTTCCAAGGTTTCATGTTATCAGAATTAATATTCTGAAAATAAGGGTTTCTTGTAAAAACTAATGGCAATAAACAACGAAGCAAAAAAAAAAATGAAAAACACCATTAACTCTTCTGGTGAACTGTGTCTGAAATGGTTGTTCAGAAAATTATCATCTTCAAAAAGCACATCCACTGCGGGGTGACACTTCAGCTGCGAGAGAAGCTGGGGAAACAAAGGCAGCGTCCAAACACTAGGGCCTTGTCGGGTTAGTCACTGAGGGAAACAGCACCGGGATGTAGCTAAACTCAGGTGCGAACATCCCTGCTGTGGCACAGCACCTGCAGTGTGCATGGAAACAGAGTCAAGCGTGTCCTCCATGTTGCTTGGGTGCATGCCGGCCATGCCTGCCTGCTGCCTCAGTTCCTCTCCTGCAGTTAGCCTCACATCTGCTGAACCCACATGTCCAGCTCTCTTAGGATGACATTTTGTGAGTTGAGTTCTGGGCGCCACCAGTGCAGCAAGTAGTTGGGCCTTTGGATTATGGGCAAGATGTGTCCCCACCCCCTGATGAAAGCTCTGTCTTGGGGTGTCTGGAGCTGGAGGGACAATAGGAACCAGAGCTGGTGACAGCCAGAGGAAGGAAAAGCCACAGAAAAAAACCATAGCGTGTTTTCCTCGGGCTGGAGAAAATGAAGTTCGGATGTCTGTGCCCAGCTTTCTTCTCAACGTGAAATTACTCTTGATGAGCTCACAGTAAATAAACCTCAGCAATGTGTGTGGTAATTAGTAAAAAATGCGTACTTAAGTATTAATGAAATAAATATTTAGCAGGTTATTTGAGATCTGTGTTATCCCCTCAAATGTTTAAAAAATGATGAGAGGTTTATTAAAGCTTTAAACTATGATTCAGTGAAAGAGGTTTGACAATGTATCCTTCTTCCTAAACTTAGAAAAAGGAGATCTGTTTCCTAAAGAAAGATTGGCCAACCCACAGAACAAAAGCTGGAGGCAACCAGCCTGGACAGAATGACAGGATTGATGAGAATCCACTGAAAAGCAAGGATTTGGTCACTGGGAGCAGAACACTCACCAGTACTGACAGCAAAGAGGATTCAGAACAGGGTCGGGCCTCATCCCGTCCTGGGGCCAGCTAGATCCCCATCCTCAGCTCGGCCTTCAGAACAAGTCCCAGAACACCACAGTGGGCCTTGCCCCAGGGGAG
The DNA here is from genome assembly GCF_000696425.1 of Galeopterus variegatus. Taxonomy (NCBI): domain Eukaryota; kingdom Metazoa; phylum Chordata; class Mammalia; order Dermoptera; family Cynocephalidae; genus Galeopterus; species Galeopterus variegatus. The sequence goes on from NW_007729908.1 coordinate 161,126, forward strand.
CTGCCCGCCTCCCCAAAGAAGGTGCATTCGTGTGCTCAGGCTGCTACAGCAGATACACCATGGACAGGATGGCATACACAACGAATTTATTTCTTGCAGTTCTGGAGGTTGGAAGTCTGAGGTCAGGGTTCTAGCAAGACTGGGTTCTGGTGAGGGCCCCTCCTGGTTTGCAGAGGGCTGTCTTCTCACTGTGTCTCCACATGGCAGAGAGAGGATGACGGGGTACTCTGGGGTCCCTTTTATAAGGGCACTAAATCCATTTATGGGAGCTCCATCCTCAGGCTCTAATCACCTCCCAAAGGCCCCACCTCCTAACACCACCACTTTGGGGGTTAGGATTCAACACATACATTTTAAGGGACACAAACATTCAGTCCCTAACAGGAGCAGAATCAAGAAGAACCCTAGAGCAACCCTGGGGATGCAGCCCCTGGAGCCCCTGCCTTTGACCACGCGCTGTTGGGTTTAGTTCATGCCCAGTGATCACTCCAGGAGGGGACCCTCAGAATCACCTCTGAGCCCTGTCTTAGTTGATCAGGCACCAAGTGGCCACAGGTGAGTCATGTAACCAGTCAGTGATCCTCCATCTGAGAGGTGGGCTGCAGTGACACCTGCCGAGCCACTGTCCAGGAAGATGAATGGAAGGACAATGCTTGCATGGGAGTGTCCCCTGGACTCCGTGAGGGAGAGGAAATGTCCCACACACTCACACCCTCTGCATCGGCCCTTCTGAGCACCTCAGAGGCCGGGCTAGACGGAGCGCCCAATCTCTTTATGCATTTGAAAATGCATCTCTGCTTCGTTGTAAACAACCCTACCCCAGGGCACATGTGGGTCACTATGGCCCCGCCGCAACATTGGCAGAAACATGCATGTACACACGCACACACACACACACACACGTGAGAACACACACATGAGCACACACACACACACATCTGTGTCTCTCACCAATACGAAAGCAATTTGTGCTCGGCTGATGTGTGCATGCTTTTCTTTTTTTCTTTTTTGACTTTTTGCCATGAAGTGTTCCCATTGATTTAAAAACTGATAAAGTGAAAGGACACACTGTGCCTCCCAAAATGAGATAGTTGCGTTTGAGGACAGCCTCCTGGAGAAGAATTTAAATGGCGTTCGTCTCAAAAACGGGCTCTATGAGCTAGAAAATTCTTATTATTTTTATTGAGGGGGGGATTGTAGAGGCAACACGGGCCAGGATGAAAACCCTAAGACAAGACTTTTGATAAGATCTTCAGACACGAGAGGACCCCATGTTTCTATTTTTCTATCTAAAAAATAGGAAAGAAAACCCTGAAATCAGATGGAAAGTGGCACTCACGTGTGTAACCTTCAGTGTCCCTCCCGCTCACCTGGAGCGCTCTCTACCCACAATGCACTAAGTGGATGATTAAAAAGAAATGGGGGCTTAACTGAGGGTAAGCGCAGGGTCCCCGGAGCTTTGCGGAGCATTGAACCGTGCCTCTACAGCTGTCTCCACACAAGCCCGACATTCTTTATTTATTTGTTATGAAATATTTATGGGTGTTATGAAAGGTTTAAAATAATGTGTCTGCTGCTCTCTCTCCTCTCTGTCTTCTAACGTCCTGCCCGGCACACTGTTTTCTAATGCATAAATAATTCCAGGCTCTGGACAGTGGGTGGCACATTAGGTGGGGTGTATCTGCTGTATCACATTTTTTCTGCCTGAGAGAAAATATCATTCCTAGTAATTTTCTACACTTATACAATCGGCGTTGACAGTAAATAATTGATGTATGAATTTAGGACTAAACTCCAACACAATATGACTTTATGTCAAGGGTTACTCCCAGCAGATTTTGAGCTAAATCATCTTTCAAAATGGGTTCTTTCAATGGGAGAAAAAAGGCTTTTTGAAATTATTTTAATGGAAAACTGGGACCTCTGTGCAGCTCTTCTTTTGATGAGGTCTTGCTTTGCATGGTTGGTAATAAAACCAAGCAATCTACCCATTATGAGATTGGAAATGTCTCATTTGTGATCACAAATGGATTTTTTTAGGACTGACACAAGCTGTTTTTACTCCGTTCATCCCTTCCTTCTTTTATTTTTCCTCTCCTTTTGTGTGTGTGTGTGTGTGTGCGCGCGCGTGCGGGTGTGATTGCGTTTGTGTGTGGTAGGCTGCCCTCTGCTTTTCATCCTAGTATCTTCCATAGAAAGCACAATTATGATTTAAATTACAAGCTGGATATATCTGCAACTTAAAGATACATAACTAGCAGAAAGGCTTCAGAGAAAGGGCTACACGTTCCCTCCCATCGCTGCAATTAAAATCCTTTTCATCATGAAAAGAAAATGGTTGCTCCAGACCAGGAGGGGAGAGAGTAGAAACTGCAGAGAGAAACCTTTCATGAAATGGGAAGAGAAACACTTTATCTTTAAAGCTTCAATTGAAGGCCAGACAAGAAGATCAAAGGAAACACATTAGGTGAAAGACTCGGGGTGAAATTCTTTATTTGTTTCCTGTACTCTGGGGGTAAGGAAGATTTGGAACTATCAAAAATTTTTTCTTTATGTTATTTCACTTTTGCTGAAACTGAGATACAAAGACTATGCTGTAAAGCAAGGCCCTCTCATCTCTGAATAAATCTTATCTTTATAATTATTTTCTCTAGTATTTACAATTGTATAAAATTTTATTTACTCATTTATACCCATCGTTTCTTTTAAAACATATTCATACCTTTCATGCACTAAATTGAATGAAATTTATAATATGAACTAAGAAATAAAATCAAAACCTCCTAAAAAAGAGCTGGTGACACACGCAAACATTGCCCTAGAGGGCAGAAGTTGAAATTTCTGCTTTTTAAATCCCTTGTCCTGTTCCTCCTCATTCCCTGTCTCTTTCATCTTATCTCTCTTGAGTCTTGCTTTGAGGAATATAATTCTCTAATTTCATTCTATAGGTGGCACTCATGTCTCTATGCACGAAGTTCTGAAGAAATTCCAATCCAAAAACTAGTTTGTGAAAAGTCCTTGCGCTCAGAGAAATGTATTGATTACTGAAAAACATAACACCTATTTCTTTAAAAATAAATCTTAGATAAGCTACATTAACTAGGTCTGTTTAGTTTATACCTTTATTTATATGTGGTGGTATTTTCAAGAGCACTGGCAAATGGGTTTTATATGACAGACACTGGGCCAAATGCTTACACTGCGTGGGTGTGCCGGTGTGTGCACACGTGTGCACGTGTGTGCACACATGTGCATGTGTATATTTGTGTTTTCAGTGTTCACACCAGAGACTGCTGGTGTTCACGAAAAGCTCCTAGTCTAGCCTGGCTTCAGGGGTTGCGGGTGACAGGGAAGCTGGTCAACGTGTGGTTGTTGACCGCTGTGACTCCTGTAACAGTGCCAAGCTGGAAAATTCAGACTGAGTCTTAGAACTCAGTACCCCTTAGAGACGATCCTGTCCAAAGGCTTCACTATATACCCGAAGAAACAGAAATCCGTGGAATTCAAGCCACTTGCCACACACTCAGAGGCCAAAGTCCTGCACGCCGGGTGTCTGCGTGTGGATGTGAATGCACTTGTGTGTATGTGTCTCTGCACATGTGTCTGTGTGTGTGCACATGACAATGGGCATGGGGTGGGGCAGGAGAGGCTCAGGGCACTGAGAGGTCGGGACGCACGTCCTCCCGAGAGTCCCGCCCTCTGCACTGGCACTCCAGGCCAGCCAGGGTGGCTCGGGCTCTCAGAGATGCTTGGAGTCCCCTCCCTGTAATGAAGGCAGAGGGCAGCCTTGTCTGCAGAGGCCGTCACTCCGCATTTCCTGGTGGGGAGAATGCCGCAGGTGCTTTCTCTTTTTCTCTTGCACTTATTTCCTTCCTGGCCCCATCACCAGGCTATGTCTGCTGGTCCTTTTGTCTCTCAGGGCTTCTGGCTGGGTGCCCGCCCGGACCTCCCCACTCAGGGTCCCCTGCAGCCCTCCCTCCCCACCAGTCCCTCCCGGTCCCTCATCTTCATAATCAAGCCGACAGCCACTAAAACAAGTGCGCCATGATTCATCTAGCTTCTCCATGAACCACCCTGTGACCAAGAGCACACATGAAGGCGTGAGTGGTGTGCAGAGGGACAGGATGTGGCTCCCTGAGCAGGGAGTCCAGAGACAGGGCTGCTGCCTGGGGGTTTCAACCTTCCAACTTCCTGACCACACAGCCCTGGTTCTATAGGGTAAAACCCTGTGGGCCGTTGAGATGCGAACATCCCCAGAGAAGCTCATCTCACCAGTGTGAATGTCCTCATGTTCTGCCTAAGGAGGTCAGAGAGAGGGGGCATTGCTGCTTACCCAGAATAGGAAGGGGGTGATCAGAGGCAGGAGGGGCCAAGGGCAGGCTGAGAAGCAGGAGTCTGCCTCACACAGGTGCCCATGCAAGTTGGGGTCTGCAGGGAGGTGGTCTTGGGCTTCCTTGACTTTCCCAGCATGAAGCTTGTTGGGGACAATAGGCCTCTCTCTCGAGCAGTCCAGTGAGCACAGGGACAAAGCCCAAGAACCTGAGGTTCAGCTGAGGTCCAACCCAACACGCCTGATCCAGCCCTGTGTGGTGGCATAGCAGCATGCCTGCAGGACATGCCTGGGGAGTGACACAGGCCTGAGACACTCTGCAGAACTGTGCACATGAACACGCTCCATAATGCACATCCAGGTCGGGGACTCACCAGTGACCCTGGCCACACTGAGAGCCCGAGGTGGCTGGGCTGTGGGGGCTCAGGTGGAGCCGCCATCCTCTGTGAAGGTTGAATCATCTTCCCACCTTAACACAGATGCACCTTATAGGATCTTCCCAGGCCTGTGATTGGGACTTGACCCCAATCCTAAGACAGAAGTGGAAATAAACAAGTTTTGACCCTTGAATTCCAGAGACACAAGTGGTTTTGTAGAAGCTGAAGAGCAATTCTTCCTAGAGTTCCCATAAGGAAAACTGGGAGGACATTTACTCTGTACAGACAGTGTTATTTTGGCACGTCTATCTGCACGTTTCTCTCCAAGGCTTGGGAGGCCAGGGTTCTGCAGAATTCTGTCCTCTTCAGGAAGCTCCTGAGGCCACCCAATGCTCGCAAGCCATCCTACATCACTCTGTTTCTGCTCAGGTGCACAGGAAGAATTTGACCAAAGATGCCGAGCCAGGCTGGACCATCCCCTCCTCAAACAGAGAGGGGGCTCCACAGGTAAGAGGAGTGTCCTTTAATATCTGTAGAGAGCTCAGAACATCCCAGGAGTGCCACGCTATGAAGACAGACCATCAGGCTCTCGCTGAACAGCTGCCCTGTAGAAGTCCTCAACAGAGGACTTACACGAGGTAACAAGAGTCCTACTGCTGTGCAGAGGGGAGACTTCTAAATCAAATCATTGAAGAATTATATCCAAGGGAAAAACAGTTACCAGTCTATCCCACCAAGCTTTAAAACAACAAATGCACTCTCCTGCTTGCACAAGCTGACGTGGGGGTGACACTCAGCAGAAAATGAGTCAACAGAGTGGAAGTGACCCTGCCCAGCCTGGGTGGGATGGTCTCATGGTCATCCTGTGTCACACTCAGCCTGGTTGGCAAGTGCAGCACGGGCATGCAGGACTGCCAGGTGCTGCCTGGGCAAGGCTCCTGGCAACACTGAGAGTGGCGCCAGCGCAATGGCTGCCATTTTCAGTTCTCTGGAGAACAATCTAGCAGAAAACACAATTAAAAGTGTGTAAGCGAGGCACCTGGAGGCACGCCCTCTGGTGCCATGTGCATTTCTTTGATAATTCCTTAAATCACCAAACAGTTACGACACCCAAACTCCTAGGTCCCCTGTGCATTCCCAGCTTTGCAGCCTGTGAAGGGATGGTTCGTTTTTCCAGGTCTTAATTTTGATGATTTGTGGAATGAACCGGAGTCTTTTCAGCAGTCACCTTTCTAATGTTCCACGGTCGGCAGCGGCGCCTGGGCTCTCCTGCAAGCACACTGCGCTCAGCTCTGTGTTCTTAGGTTGATTTCTGGAGAGGAGAAAGTTTCCCACTTGGGGTGCTTGGTACAGAGTTTGCGAGTTTATTCCTGACATTGAAGACACAGCCCCATTAGGTTTCTGTGATCAAGGATGAAAGGGAGAGCAGTCCCCAGGCCACATGGTGTACTGAACCCTGGGTTTTGTAGAATTCCTGTTTAACGTGGCTGGCTGTGGCTGGAAGCCGAGAGAAGCATCTGGGTCTGCAGATGTCCATCCTGACTCATCCTTCCTGCAAATAGAATGTCACCACTTCAGGGTGACATGAGAAGGTTCACAGATGTTGGTTTCTCATAAAAAAGCTCTCTAGGGAGGAGGTGAAAAGACTGTGCACATGTGTGCATGTGAGCGTGCACCTAGGTGTGCATGCATGGGTGTGTGCACGTGGGCATACATGTGTGTGTGTGTGGGGGTGCACATAAGCATATGCCTGGGTGTTCATGCACGGGTGTGTGCACGTGAGTATACGTCTGAGCATGCATGCATGGGTGTGTGCATGTGGGCATATGTGTGTGTGGGGCGTGCACATAAGCATATGCCTGGGTGTGCATGAGTGTGTGTGTGTCAGTGCAATTTTCTTCGTGGTGGCTTTTCTGGAGTTGAAAGGACATTCAAACTGGGGGCTCAGGAAGACCAGGAAGGGATCCATAACCTCACTCACTCCAAGCCCCTCCCAGGGGAGAGTGCTGCCCCTCCTGGTGTGCTTTTCCAGGAAGCTCAATCTCGGCTCAAAACCAAGGCATTTCTTGCAGAGCCAAGCCTGCAGTTGGTCTGAGGTTGAGACTGGGCACACCAGAGCTGCTCAGGTGCCCCAGTGTGGCAGCACCACCCAGTGAGCCAGGGGGCTGTTGTGGCTAGAGAGGAGGGATGGTGTGGCCAGCAGATGCCGACTGAGGTCAGGGCCTGGCAGGGGGCATGGGTGTCTTATTGGAGAACTGGATGGATTCCACATATTGCAGAGTGTGGTGCAGACTGGTGGAAAGGCAGTGTGACTTCGGAAGAGCTAAGCTGAGCCCTTGACATCTTATCCCTCACTCAACCTCACACAGTCCTGGGTGTTGGGACCTTTCTAGTCACTGGTCACTATTGCTTAGGTGAGGTTTTGGCATTGGATGCAGAGCTATTGAGTGGGGGAGCCTGTAGGGTCTGAGGGCAGAGCCATTGAGAATCCCCATCAGGCTCTTGGTAGCCAGTGGATGAGGACCCCGTGTAAATTAAACCACCTGTGGAGTGCTCCTGCGACACCACTGCAGAGGCCCCAGGGTCCAGGCAAAGCCATGGCAAGGGGACGGCCGAACACCAAGGGGCCACCATGCCCAACAGGCAAAGACCAGATCTGAACACAGTCTCCTGCCTCGAGCCCACACTGCCCCATCCTCTGTTCCTCCGGTGGCCTCACATCCTTGGGGAATACAGACTTCGAGCAGCTGTCCTTGCCTCTCTGACTTTGCCCGTGTGCTCAGACACTGAAGTTGGTGGTGGCATGGTGAAGAGGAGCAGGGCTCCTATGGGGGCTTCGCACCCCTTTGGCCCCTTCCAAGTGAGGGAAAGCATTTTTCTGTTTTCCTTCAGACAGGAGGAAACTTCCACACCAGCAGGGCTGTGCTGATCATATAAACTCACTTCTTTCCTAGTGATTGGACCCATTTTTCACATCAGGAAATAATTTAGGCCACCCTCTCTATTCATTTGAAAACAGAGCGGGCTCATGCAGGTTGAGGGCAGTCTTGAGCAGGCACCGAGCTGGCATCTGCTGTTGCTAAGATGTCCTCGGCTCCTTATGAGCAGGCAGCCAGGGCGTTTCAGGGGATGATTATGTGGCTGTGTCCCTTGGTGAAAGCTTGGTATTTGGGAAAGGGGCTGACTTCAAAGACAGGCAGGAACAGGGAACACAAAAGCTGGCTTAGAAACTAATCCCTGAAGTGAACAAGGTCTCACTGTAAAGAGAGCTGCTTCCAGGTACACAGAAGGGGCAGAATTCCTGCTCTCCAGGTATTCGCTTGAACTTGAAACCCAAACTGGGTGTTGTGACTGATACTGATGATGTCCTTAAATGGGAACTTTTGGCTGAAGGAGATCAGATCTCAAGTAGCAAGTTGTGGGGGTCCCCACAGTGAAGGCTGCTGGGGGACAAGTGCATCTTGCAGCTGTGCTCCAAATGTTCTACCTGAGAACATCAGCCAGTGTTGAGCAAAGGAAGGCACAGCTGGAGACTGGCCCGCACATCCAGAAAAAGGCTCACGAAAGTCACCCTGGACAGAGGCAGGTTGTGCAGGAGAGAGCAGCCTGCACTCATTTTAAATCCTGCCCGAGAGGACCATCAAAGGGGCTAAAGAACCTTGGCATGGAGAACCTGTGTGTGTGTGCTCACAGGGACGTGGTCAGGTGGGCACCCTCTACAGGACCAGAGACCCTGGTCAGGTAGAGTTTATGTCCAGCACCTTCCCCAGCAGCCCCTGCCAATCAAGACCTTTGCTATCCCCTCCTCTATTCCTGCCCACCACCCACACCTTCCTGTACCCTGACACCAGGCAGCTAGTGAGTGTGCATAAGGGAGGAGCCAAGTCCACAGTGTTGATGCCCCGGGGAGGCGAGAGAAGTCCCACCTTCCAGTGAGAGCCCCTGTGCATTGGATGGGGATGGTGGCTGCGTGTGAGGGAGCATGCACATGACTCCTTAGCTGGCTCCCAGTGACTTGGCAAGTACCCGAGTTGTCATGAAGGGTCAAGGCAAGGGCCACCGGTGTGGGCAGATCTCAAGGGACAATGTGGGCATAGAAGAGCAATGTTGCGACTGCACGCTGCAAGTCCAGCCTGTCCACACACTATCATGAAGTCTTATTGGAAGAGCACACGCTTTCACAGGTGCTCTCCAGTGACTGGGTTACCAGTGAGTATTAGATTCAGTGGAAGTGATGGCTAAAAAATCAAAACAAAACAGGTTCCTCGGGCACTACCTGCCCCACAGCAGGTGTCAGCAGATGCTTCCCTGACCCCCTTCCCTTGGGCCACAGCTCTTTCCCCTTGTTCCTCTGCCTGCACAGAACTCTGAATCCAGGAGAGATACCTGCTGTACCTGAAAAGCCGGAAGGTTCACACCGGGTGGCTGGTCAGCAGTGCCCCCTTGGAGAGCACGCGTGCGGCTGCTGGGTCATCTCTGAACAAGGCAAGAGTGAAGCAGCGCCTTGACCCGAGTCCAGAGACGGGAAGAAGACAGTGCAGGTGCAGCGAGGAGCTTCGGCTGGATGCCAGGGCCACCCTTCAGTTTACCCCAGGAGACTGGAATTCTCCTCAGTGTCCGTAAATCAAATGCTTAGATCAGACCTTTGACAACCATGTTTTAAAGAGGACCAAGTATAATAAAGTAGCAGAAGCTTCAATACAGTCTCAGCTGGATTTTTGTTCTAATACTTATTTCTGAATGAGCACAGTCTACTCCAGAACTCTTTAATGTAATCAAAATATAGCTCAAGGTCAGGTGTGAAATTAATGATACAAATTCAAAGTGTTAATGCTCAGTAGGACGGAACAACTTCAATGAGGAAATAATCAAACTTTGTAACCAGACCCAAGTGGAAAAAGACAGAAGCTCATGAACAGTTCCAACAGCAGTCTGTTACGAAGAAGATCATGAAAACATGTATAAAATGTTTATTTTTAATAAGATGAGTGTCCTATTTTTAAAAACTAGAATAGGATTAGACTGAACGCACCATCAAAGCAAGCAGGGATTGCACGTGCCACGCGCCCACGTGGGGGAAATACTCGTTTTATCATCTTAATTTGTACAGCTATGTTTCTCGTCCTTTTTGTTCTTTTTAAAGTTAAGTCAGGAGCAATAAGGAAGTGCTGTAATTTCATTTACATAAACAGAAATCTATGGCACCTCATAACCAACTAGGAAATTTGACAGATCCAGGACAATGTCCTACCTCACAAAGCTCTTGCAGGACGCCTTATGGTGAATGGAGCTGACTGAGATGTGTCAGAGCACCACTCACGGTGTGAGGTGTATGGATCTACATGTCACTTTGCAGGTGACATACCGCTGAGAAAACAGAACTGACGAGTACAGCACCCTGGGGTGGTCCATTTGAAGGAGAGCCGAAGCCAGCATCACTATGTGCAGAGTCCAGTTCTCAGGTGTAGTGTGGGCAGTCCAGGCAGGTGAGTCAGAGAGACCGTTTGCATGTCACTGTCACGTGTGGCTCTGAAGAGACCCCTGGGCTTCTCAGTCTCTGGTCTCCACAGTGGGAATGGGCTGGCTCAGGGCAGAGGCTTCTGGTCCCCTTGGGAGCTCTCTGTGAACAATGACCCTACAGAGGAAATGGGTCACTTGCTGACATCCAGGCAGTGACCTGGGAGGTGCTGAAGGGCGTTCGTTTAAAGTTGTCCACTGCTGAACGAATTGCAGTAAGGTCACATCCAAAGGAACCTAAACGGGCATGAGGGGAGGGCTAAATGACATGTGCTCACAAAACAGGATATTGTAAAACCGTCAAAGGCATGTTTTTGAGGATATTTAAATAAATGGCAAGAGAGGTAATCACAAAGTGATATATCCAATATGATCTTTATTTGCTGTAGAAATATATTTATAAATGTACACATAAATTATATGATTACGCAAATATATATGTATTTTTATATACACAGAAGTATAACTGTAAACACACACACAAAATGCCCGAAAGGAAAAATAAATATAAATAGTTTACCCGTGACTTGCTTTTAAGTTCTTTTTTTACTTTCTGTCCTGACAAAAATCTCTACATACAATGAATTTGGGTTTGTTCCATAATTGGAAAATATTTATTTTAATGCATGTTATGAAAATGTTAAGAAGAACGTGCACACGTGACAGTGAAATGAAGGTAGTCAGTGCACTCTGGGCTCCACTAGTATGTTCATTTTTTAAAAGTTTACAAAATTGACTTATAATAAACGTTATTTTCTGATTGTTCATTTTTTATCGACTTAATCAGTTAAGAATCTGTGGCTGCTGTTATCATGAATATCTTCTCTGTCCGTCCGTGCTTTTTACTCCCTCTTCCTTGGAGGCCTTCGTATTTTTATTACTCAATTTAGGAAGGTTTTTTTCTTCCCCCATCACGTCTGATGTGATGTTTTCTCAGCGTTTTCCACTTAGTTTTATTTTTTAAACGAGCGAATATGTTCATTGTTTACATGGTCAAGTGGATCAAGGCACATCTGCACATTTCTTCAAAAACTTACATCCTTGGAAAGTTATTTTGCATTCAGAGGTTGCCGACCTCATTTTTTCTTTTATTTTATGTTTTCTTTTCTTTCGTCTTTCATTTAGCTTTTTAAACTCTCCTGTCGTCATAATTACTAATGCCCACTTATTTGCAATACTTATTATTACATACCGAGTGCTAATATCCTTATCCTAGTAGGTGTATTTGTTTTCTTCCTTTGTATACTTTGGCATCAAATCTAAATTTTAATAATAACTGTAAACTTACAACACGTTTTACAGTCTTCTGGATTTAATAATCTTCCTTATACAGAAAAAAGAAAGACACCAAGACAAGCGGGGGGAGGGGAGAAGAGAAAGCTGTTTGCAGCTACTCTATTTTAGGTAAACTTTTGGAAACACTGTGTCACGTCCACCTCCAAAATGGTTATCAGGCTAATTTGTTAACTAAAAACAACCTGCATGTATTCAATTTTGTTCAAACTCCTGTATTCCTCAGTTTATAAAAATACTTTTCTTCACACGAGTTCCACGCATTTCTTTCTTTTATTAGCATATTCGTTATTACAAATCACGATATTTCTTGATGCCCTTTACCTGACCTGTCCCTCCCCAACCCCCTCCCGCCCTCCCCCAACTGGTCTCTCTCTCTCTCTCTCTCTCACTCTCTCTCTCTCTCTCCCCCCCCCCCCCCCCCCCCCCCCCCCCCCCCC
>NW_007729908.1:173211-176360 GCF_000696425.1 Galeopterus variegatus
TCATGATATTTCTTGATGCCCTTTACCTGACCTGTCCCTCCCCAACCCCCCCCCCCCCCCCCCCCCCCCGTCTCTCTCCCCCTCCCCCCCCCCCGTTAAAAGTCCGACTGGGCAGTATTTCTCTTTCCTAGTTTGGCTTATTTCACTTAACATAATTTTCTCCAGACTCATCCATGTTGCTCCAAATGGTAGGATTTCATTCTTTTTTCATGGCTGAGTAGTATTCCATTGTGTAAATATACCACATTTTCTGTATCCAGTTGTCCATCAATGGACATTTAGGTTGGTTCCATATTTTGGCTATTGTAAATAGAGCTGCAAAGAACATGGGAGTGCAAGTATCCCTTTGACATGGTGATCTCCATAGCTTTGGATATATGTAAATAATCCATTTTAAAAATAGGCAAAGGAGATGGGTAGACACTTTTCAAAGGAAGATACACGAATGGCCAATAGGTACATGAAAAAATGCTCAGCACCACGAGTCATCAGAGAAATGAAAATCAAAACCTCATTGAGATATCATCTCACCCTAGCTAGACTGGCCATTACTAAGAAGATCGAGAATAACAAATGCTGGTGAGGATGTGGGGAAAGGGGACCCTCCTACACTGTTGGTGGGACTGTAAATTAGCACAGCTGTTATTATGGAAAACAGTGTGGAGGTTCCTCAAACAAATACAGATAGAACTGCCATATTATCCAGCAATCTTACTACTGGGCATATATCAACTCATTTCTTCCTTTTTTTTTTTTTTTTGTTTACTTGGTAAATTGAATTACCATTTTCCCATCACATATTCTAAGGGGTCTGAGCAGTTTGACATAAAAGCCACTGATGCAGTAACAGTATATACACCCATCTCCACCCAATGCTCTGCTGTTTCATTTGGTCCATTATTTTTAGTTGATTTTTTGACATAGTCAAACAAGCAAAAATAACATAATCAGAAAATGATGATAATTTTACTCCCTGCTTTTCAGTCACTTTGCCAATTATTTCTGGTTTATGGAATTGCATTGGTCATGTGTATGTAGCTCTTACAGTATAGAAGGGACCAAAGGAGTACTTCACATAGGTTATCTGATTTAATCCTCAGTGACTTCTAAAAAAAACAAACGAAAGTTTGCCCCAGTCTCAGGACTAGTAGGTGGCTAAGGCAGGTGGACGTCAAACTCCAACCCAGGGGAGTCCAAGCCCCTTAGCATAACGACTGTGCCCAGGAGTAGCACTGGAGAGGGCGGGTGCTGAGTGCTCAGATCTTACTGGGGACATCGCAGGTGTTTTGCTCTCAATGATGTTGATTATTGGGCTGAGGCTAATATTCCTCATCAGGTTACATACATACTGTACTCTTTAATAGATATTTTTAAATCAATGATTTATACTAATTGAATATATATGTAAATATTATAATTATAATATATAATTAATATATATGAAAATATTAATGAGCTTGCATTTGTAATATCTCTATGCGGGTTTATGGTGGATTTGACTTCTAACAAATTGTTGAGTTTGATTCATTATTGTTTTATGCAGGAGAGTGCAGGTAAATATCTCGCTCTCTAAAAAAATTATATGCATACATATATATACATAATATGTAAGCATAGATTCTACTGATATAAAGCATGTGCATGGCCGAGCCCGTGGCGAACTCGGGAGAGTGCGGTGCTGGGAGCGCAGCGATGCTCCCGCCACGGGTTGGGATCCTATATAGGAATGGCCGGTGTGCTCACTGGCTGAGTGCTGTGCGGCCAGTCTCAAAAAGGACAAGAAAAAAAAAAAAAAAGCATGTGCAGCACATAGTCAACAAATAGTAATAGAACATACAACACTCTTGATTGTAAGTGTCATATAAGCAATTGATGCTCAGAATCTTATATTGGATTTGTTAACTTTTCACTCTGTAGCCAACCTATGGTTGCAGCCAACGATCAGTTTTACTAAGGTCTGGATGTGTGTGTCCTCCAAAGCTCATGTGGAAGCTTGATCCCCAATGTGGCAATGTTGAAAGGAGGGGCCTTTGGGAGGTGACTGGACTGTGAGGACTGTGACCTTACGAATGGATTAATTCATTCATGGATTGATGGTATAATGGAGGAGTGGGTTATCACAGGAGGGGTCCTGGTAGCTTTACAAGGAGAGCAAGAGAATGCGTTAACATGCCCTTAGACCTCTGGATATGCAATTCCCTGAGCCACCTCAGGATTCTGCAGAGTCCACACTGGGAGCAAAGCCTCGCCAGTTGCACCCCTCGACCTTGGACTTCCCAGCCTCCAAAGCCATAAGCAACAAATTTTGTTTTTATAAATTACCCAGTTTCAGGTATTCTGTCATAAGCAACGGAAAACATACTCATATGAGTTTCAGCATGGCTGAGATGAGTGCTGGTGGATACTTTTATTTATGTAAATGAGTGAGGCAAAGTCCAACAAGGAAGACCAGCTCAAGCTTCATTCGTCAGTGGTGTGAGCGGCTTCTCTGCTGAATCACAGAACAGTTTCCAAGTACTGGAAGAGTCTTTCCTCAATTTCTTTTTCAGAAAAAAATAGCTAAACACGTGGCACACTTTCAAGTTTGACGTGTATTTTTAATTTCCACTTTATCTCTTTTGTAAGTTTAGGTAGTCAACAAAACAAAACCATAAACTAAGCCCTGATTCTTAGCATTTGCCGATTCCCATGGTATAAATATCCCATGACAGCAGCTGATTTCAAGCTGCCACCGTGACTTGTGGAACGTGGGTCTGGGAAGAGATGTGCAGTAGCCACAGGCACCTCGTATTTCCAGCAGCCAGGTAGAAGAGACCCAGCGCCCGCACGACAGTAAACAGCAAGACTTTTAGGAAGCATCACCTTTTAAAGTACAATTTATTGATTCATTCACCTTTAGCTCCCTCCAATAAGTGAGAACATGTGGTATTTCTTTTTCTCTGCCTGACTCGTTTCACTTAATATTATTCTCTCAAAGTCCATCCATGTTGTTGCAAATGGCAGTATTTCATTCGTTTTTATAGCTGAGTAGTATTCCATTGTGTAGATAAACCACATTTTTAGTATCCACTCATCCGATGATGGACATTTGGGTTGGTTCCAATTCTTGGCTATTGTAAAGAGTGCTGCAATGAACATTAGGGAACAGG
>NW_007729908.1:176612-216507 GCF_000696425.1 Galeopterus variegatus
AAAAAAAAAAAAAAAAAAAAAAAAAAAAAAAAAAAAAACAAAAAAAAAAAAAAAACAAAAACAAACCCCCGGGGGGGGGGGAGAGGAAGATATAACAACCACAATTTTTTTTGAAGTTCTTACAACAAGCAAATGGAGGGGACACACTTGGGTGGGAGGGGGGAGAGGGAGGAGGGAGGGAGGTTTCGGTGATGGGACATAATAATCAACTACGTTGTATATTGACAAAATAAAAATAAAAAATTTTAAAAAAATACAATTTATTGAATTTTAAGTTCGCATAATTTAATTTTTAATAAAAGCCATTTTTAACAACCAGCTTAAATTCCCACAAAATTAAAATTTGGTCCTCATGGAGTGCATATAAATTCATGAATAAAAACTTACCTGTGATTCCCTCACTTTCCTTTGTCAGGTTTTTATACCCTGATATTAGCTGTTTTCATGATTTGAATTGAGTAGTTTTTCTATGGTCTTTTTTTCAGATCTTCTAATTTATATGATAATGGAAATAAATGCCTCCTGAAATTTTAATAAAATTTGCCCATAAGTCTGCCTTGCCCTAGAAACGGTTATGGAGGAACTCTCTGATTTATTTTTATTTCGTTTTTTAGTTCCATTCATCATTACTGATCACCTAGAAATTTGTTCATCATGAGTTGGTTGTTTATATTTACCATAAATTTATAAATTGTTCTGATGTATTTAAGTTTACATATTTTTAAATTCTCTCTTTATAATCTTTAGGAAAAATCCCCATGGCTGTCCCGAGAGCTGTCTGTTTGGGGGATGGATCTCCACCCACCGGCCTGGCCAGGCCCCGCTGTGACCTCTGCCAGCCTCCGGGTCTCTGGAGCCAGGGATGCTTCGGAAATGCACCTCCCTGCCACACCCGCTCCTTTCGAGCACGGTCTGCAATTTTCCTGGGTCCCCTGACAGACGCAGTTTGTGGGGAACCGGGTCGGCTTTGTTTTAAACTCACGATGCTGATGCTGTAAGTTCTTCAGAAAAAGTTTCTCTAGAGTTAATTGAATTTCCCGTCCTGCTTCAGATCCTCTGAGTAAAGAGAAAAGTCAAGAAACCAGCTCGGTTCCTGACATTGGCCATACAGGGCGTGTCTTCAGAGAGGAGATGCTTCAGCACGGGGTGCTGACCTCCGCCTGTGTGCCAGAGTCCCCTGGCACGCCCAGCCTGAGGGACTCACAGCTGAGTGTGGCAGAGAGTTGATGAGATGGCCACACACGTTGACAAAAACCACCTAAGAGAGGGCCACAGACCACGGAGGGGCAGGGGAGCCGAGCAGGGAGTGTCAGGGAGGGCCCCCTCTGCAGGTGGACATCGGGGAAGGCTTCCCCGAGGAAGGGGCTTGCCTCAGTTCGAGCTGCAGTAACGAAGTGCCACGTGGTGGGGGCTGATACAGCACACGTTTATTTCTCACAGTCTGGAGGCCGAAAGTCCAAGCTCAGGGTGTTGGCAGGTGGGGTCCTGGCAGGGTCCCTCCCCTGATTTACAGAGGGCTGTCCTCTTGCTGTGTCCTCACGTGGCAGTAAGAGAGAGTGTGAGGGCGGAGGGAACGATCTAGCTCTCTGGTCTCTTCTTATGAGGGTGCTAAATCCCATTCACGAGGTTCCTCCCTCATGACCTGATCACCTCCCAAAAGTGCCACTTCCAAATACCGTCACCTTGGGGGTGAGGTTCTAACATATGGAATTTGGAGGGTCACGAACATTCAGACCACAGCAGGGATTTAGCTGAACTTTTGGTAAGGGAGAGACTCATGGACCTTCTGGGCAGGAGGGCAGCATCTTAAAGAGAGGCAGGACGGAGGGCAGAGGGCAGAGGGCAGAGGCATGGGGCCTGGGCTTGGGGGACAGATCACTTCTGAGACACCGACTTGATTCAACTTCATGATTGCTCATTTATTTCAGGAATTTTGGTATCTTCAGTGGGTTCATTCAAAACCTGACTCCACACAAAAACATTTGTGTTTCATATAATCTTTCTGTACATTTATGGTTGGTTGTACTAAACCGAATGGTTTCTATTAATCACTTCAGACCAAACGGATTCCTCCTCAAAATATTTCATGGTGGGAAGGCCCGTTTTGCAAAGGACTTGTGTTTTAGCAGCTCCCTGCCATCGTCACATTTTGTGTCACAGCTGCGTGGGTTTCCTGAGGCTGCACTGGTCCCTGCTGCTGTAACCACGCATGTGGGGCCGCACCGGGCACAGCCTCTGCCATCGCTCTGCTGGGACCAATCCCTGCTCTTCCTGGCCCTTCCCCAGTGGTTAAGAGCCTCCCGTTCCCACCTGGCCTGTCCTTCACCACAACTGCTCACATTTCTGTGCCACCTGCACGGCCGGCTCCCTAGGGAGTGGCCTGGGCATGCCTACATGCCAGGCTTAGCACACACCTGTGCTCAGAAAATGTTTGTGATGCTGAAACAATGAAAACAACATCTAGTTAATCAAACTAAAGAGAAAAAATAGGTGACTTAAAGATGCTTGCACACTTGCTGGACGACGTAAATTAAATTGTTTGTACTGTCCTCCAGCCCTTTCTAAATCCACTGATGACCGTTCCATGGCGTTCCTGAGAGGCGTGAATGGACTTTTACTGCATTTTTTAACCTGGTGTTGTTTATATTGTACCACTCAAGTTACTGCTGAGAGAAGGGTGCGAGTGTAGTAAAATTATGTCTGGAAAAGGTGTGGCAGTGGAAAAGTCACATTAAGCTGTTAGTGTCTTAGTTTTTCACCTGTAAAACAGATTTTGTGTCAATCTGGTAAGCAAGTATCACCTTAGAAAAAGGCAACCTTTTTGAAAACCCAGAGGAAACTCCTAATGCCTGAGCCATGTAGGGTGGCTCCAGGAAGGGACTCCAGGAAGACACTTGGGATTCGATCCCATTCACAGGATGAAGGGAGGTACACTCTGGAGCAAGTGTATGAGTAACTTGAGGTCAGCAGATTTTATTGTAAGAGAATAACGTTTACTCTGCACGAGTTGCTCACCTTATCGTTTTCAGTAAGCATGTGTAGTTGTCTAGTCCACAAATATATTTCTATTTGTTAAGAACATTCTATAGTAAGTTTTACCTAGAACATTATAGTAGTGAGTCCACATTCCAATGTGGTAGTTTCACAGCTTGGCTGTGCAGAGCCCTCAACTCTGGGGAGTTGTCCCTGAGTCTGTTCAAGGGGCAGGCAGCTGGGAGAGTCCCCTCAACCAACCAAGGTGTGTGTCATTCAATCTCACTATAAAAAGGCTAATAAAATGGCTTCTTAGTCAAGACAGCCATCCTTCAGTGGATGGAGAGTGTGGTCAGAATCATTCTGGCTTCTTCCCGGGCTCCAACCAGCCTCAGACCCTGAGCCAGACAGAGGCTGGGTCTGGGGAAAGAAAGCCCGAGAGGCTGGCATCTCCCCTAGAGCCCCACAAAGCACTGAGCCCCATGAAGGCTCTGAGCAGTCCTATAGGAAGGCCACCCTTTAAGCCCATTTACCCACAATTTCCCAAATTACTTTACCTAGATGACTTCTTTTTTCCTTAAACTACCTTTGGACCAACCCTGAGATTTGAAGGCCTCATGCTCTTGTGCACTCGCGTCCATAACCACAGCTCCCTTCACTGTCTCCAAGACCTGCCGTCACTGTTCAAACCAAGTGGAAATCCCCAGACGTCTGGGGTGCTTGACTAGAACACCCTTGTTTCTAAGAAACAAGTAGCCATGGAAGTGGAGCCACCAGCAATTCACATGCCACGAAGGCGGCATCCTCGGGAAGTTTCTCCCCAGACACCTGCTCTCTAGCATCTTCAGGTAGAGGTGTTCAGTGCCCGTCACTGTCACACCAGCTATGGGCTGGCCCAGCCTCGTACACCAATATTAGCCAAAAAGGAGGGAAGGAGCTGCCTTCCAGGAGTGGTCTTGGGGGCAGACTGGAGGGGTGGGAGACACGGAGGGTCTCCCGGCTGGAGAAGGCAGTGCTGGTTCACGTGCTGGTGCCCTGGAGCTCTGTCTTCCTGTCCGAGGCTGACAGCAGCCACCGGAGTCCTCTGGCTTTTCCTCGGGCCACGTGGACGGGGCATGTTCCTCATCAGCCCTCTTATTCTCTCCTTTTTTCTTTTTTAAAAATAATGTTTGGACACCTTTCCCTGGAAGAGGAGGCTGAGGGTGGCTGTCTCCCTCCGACCCTCTGCCCAGCTCCTGCCAGCACCCTCCCTGCTCAGAGGGCAGACGCCAGGGCGGCTGCCAATCCATAATGTTCCTGGCCATGATTAATCTGATAAATAATAAATATATCAATCTAGTCTTTTAGACAAGGACAAATTCTTACCAGCAGGGAGGCATGAGGCCTCTTTTACAGCCGCCTGTAGTGCTGGGATTAATTATTTAATGCCTAATTCTTCGGGAAATGAGAAAGTTTTGATTAATGCTGTCCAGTGTCGTTTTTTGCTTGTTTGATATGTGTCAGATAATTTTTCCTCGGCAGTCACTCTGAAGAAGCCAGAGGCGACTGTCATGGGGATCAGGCACCGAATTTCTGGAGATTAATTGAAGTGAAAATTTAGAGAACACGCCATAAGTGCCCGCCTGAAATAACCTTTCTCTGGCTAAATTTAGCTCCATCGAAGAGTGTGGCCTCACTGTGTCCTTATGTAAAACACTTATTTTCAATGCGGTGAAAAAACCATGTTTGGTGTTCAGTGGGTTTTTTTTTTTTTTAGCTTCTTCCCAGCTTGGCAGGACTAAAATACTTGGTTGGCCGGTATTTCATTGCTCGTTCTGTGTTGGATAAAATAGCCGTGGGCGGACATCAAAGGTAGGTGTTTCTTATGACTCTGAAGCCAGCGCTCCAGGAATCAGCGAAAGCCCCTTCCCGCAGCCTTGACGGCCGGGCGCAGGCTGCACACTTCTCCCTCTCAGGGTCCCATAGCCAAGAGTGTGCGCGTCTCTTCTGCCCTGCACGCTTGTACTTCCTGGAGCTCCGCATCCACGACCCGGAGAGATACTACAACTGACCTCATTCCGTAATATCTCATTGACTTTAGCTCTAAAAATGCCCATTTGCACATAATCTGAAATTGCCCCTTGACCAGCTATTTTCTCTTAATTTAGTAACTGTGGAAATTAGAGGCTGCTTGCCGAGGTGGGGGGGGAAGCAGAGGGAGATTTAGAGAAAACCGTGCAGGATTCTCAGCAAAGACCTGATCCCTTCGGGAGCTGACACGCATGGGGACGCAGACCGGCCCGCGTCAGTTCACAGAGATCAGTCTTCCTCCCTGTTTAAGTGAGAAGTTTCTGCGATGCCTTCCCTCTCTGAGAAGGGGAGGATGCTCTGGTGCCTGAGACACTCCCAACTCTTCTTCCCGGCTCACCCGTCTCGACACAGCGAGAGCTGCTCCCTCCTGGTCCCCGGCCGCTGCTTTCCTGGCGACTTGCAGCTGAGATCTCCAAAGGCACGTCCGCTTACTGGGCCCCTAGCCTCCTCACAGAGCACGTGCCTGAAATGCAATTATAACACAAAATAACGAGCAAGTAGCAAGAGGCACTGACACTGAGCTCTCTTCGGTCATTATCACATGCACTTTTCTCTCTGAAAAGGGGGGCCCAGTGAAATGGCTGTGCTTACCAGATCAACCTGCATTTCCAATTCTGATCAAATTCATGGGTCGATTTGGTGCTACCATGAGCACATTCTGCATAGTGGCAGCTGGTGCGATTGAGGCAGCCTGTGTCAGACCTGGCTGTAGAGCTACAGCTCAGACTTGCAAAGTGAAACTCTGAGGCAGGGAGAGGGCATGGGGTGGAAGGTGGGGCAACAGAGGGCTTTGGACCCGAAATCTTGGAAGTAGAAGCTTCACACTGCCATCAGCTCACAGAGAATCTGCATGTGAATTGCAGAGAAAACACAGAAATAGAACTTTCTATGTGTTTTGCGCCTTCCTTACATCTGGCATCCTCAGAAGCCCAACTGCGCATGGTAGTACATTTTTGGCATGAGTGAGATGTTACACATTGCAGTGGGGTGTTGCAGGTTTTGTCAGCCCTATGGGTCCCCCTATGCGTGTGTGGTCATGTGGCCAGGAGGGGAAGGGACCGAATGTTGGGCCTTCCGTCCCTCACTCCTGCTTCCCATTGTCTGACCTCACACGCACTCCCAGTTCCCAATTATTCCTACTTACATTCTTTTTCTTTTACTCAGTGCTGGGTTACGTGTGACCATTTCACAGATAATGAACTTTGACTCCAGGAGATTGGGTAAACTTCTAAATTGGGGAAGTCGGGATTGAACCTGAGTCTTTGCTCCAAACCCCACCTCTGTTCCATTCCTGAGAAGAGCAAGGACCAGGTGGCACCTGCAGGACCAATCCTCCCGACCCCGAGAGCTGGGTACAGAAGCCCTTGTAGATTGCTGGCTTCACAACAAGAGGACAGGCACGTGGAGGGTGTACCTGCCATGACTGGGGTGCTGTGTAGGCTGCAGAGTAAGGGACTGTGCTCACAGAGAACAGAGAGGAGTGGTTCCATTTCTTTCTTTCTTTTGACTTCACAAGCATGTAGAAATTGGATCAGTGCAGACCTTCTCCCCAGAAGCAGCACACACACCTGCCATTGCTTTTACATTTTCATGCTTTCATTGTATGGAAGGAGGTGGACTCCTGAAGCACATGCAAGGGGGACACACCAATACCCTCACGACTAATGCTGCCTGAGCCCCCAGGAATCCCCTGGCCCCACCAGTGCCCTGGGGTAGAGGCAGGATGTGGGGGGACAGATGATGCGGAGTGTATTAGTCTGTTTCTGTTGCTTATAACAGAAATACCTGAAACTGGATTATTCATAAAAAAATATTTGTTGCTCGCAGTTTAGGAGGGTGGAAGTCCAAAGTCCAGGGGACACATCTGGTGAGATCCTTCTTTGGCGGTGACTTCAGCAATGCAGGGTATCACATTGTTAAATGGCAGAAGCAGAAAGAGCTAACTCCTCACCCCATCACCTTTTAAAGTCCTTAGAACCATGCCCATGACCACCATTAAATCATCAATTTATCAATCCATTTACTAGGGCATGGTCCTCACCATCCAATCACCTCTCCAAGGCCCCACCTTTCAAAGACCATTATAGGATTTCCCACCCTCTTAACACTGTTAGAGAAGGATCAGGCCTCGATGAGTTTGGGGGAACAACAGATCCACAGCAGGAGATGAGCAGTGTCTGGCATCCAGGCAGTCACACTAAACTGCTCAAGCCCTGTTCTCCACGGGCCCGTTCAACACACACTTGATCCCCAGATTCTGCCCGATGGACTCCAGTGACACTGACCATGCAGGCAGCCAGGGATGGTCCCCCATGTGCATCTCGAGACCCCTCACTTGTTCTCAAGCGTCTCTGAGGCACGGGATCTGTTGAACGGGAACCATCCCAGATGCCGATGGCCTCACAGTATCTACTGTGTCTCGTACGTAACCCTGGCCTGGCAACTTCCCATGTGTCTATACATGGTGCTGGTCCTGTGTCTTTCAAAGCCAGACTTCCTTCATCCCCTCCCAGTTGAGCACTTTTTCAAAGGACCCAGCACCCGGATTCAGACACACCCAGAACATGACCCCCCGGGGGGACACAGCCCAAGCCTGCAGACACAGCACTCAGCCCTGAAGCCCCTTCACAAGGGGAATTGGTTTAGGGAATTTGTATTTTCTGCTGCTTTCTTCTTGAACCTATTTGCATTTTAAATAATTAAAACACTAAAACTGAAAAATTTATAAATGAGAGCAGCTAAGAGAATCCTGCCTGGCAGACAATAGAGAAAGACGATTACCCTGCTAGGTTTGCTTTAATGCCCTGTCTGTCATTCTCCCCAGGTGCAGCCAGGGCCGTGGCTGGGACCCCACCAGCCTCCACAATTATGTAAATCAATTCTCTCTTCACACACATACACACACACACACACACACAAACACAAATGTATATATGTATATATTTTTCCACAAGCTTTTTGAAGTACCCTCATATATAAATATATATGTGTATATACACACACACACACACACACACACACACGCACACTTCCTTCTTTACCTTTCTCCACTCCTGGCCACTTAAGGACTCTACTTAGGGAGGACTTCGATCTCATTAGTCCTCGTAACCTGGTTTCCCCTCTCCCTCTCTCACTTACTTTTTCCCTAAAAGTTCACCTGGAGGAAGGGGAGGGCGGTGGGGGTGGCGGGAGCCGGCGGGCTGCGACGGGTGGGGGAGTGACAGGCGCTTGGTCCAGCGCGGCTTTGCCTGGTTCTAACAAGCGCCGGGACATTAGGAGCCACAAAAGCCGGGTTGGCCGCATCATCAATCACGGGGCTGACAGTTTCCTTCAGTTTGTTTGTTCCACTCTGCATAATAAGTGATTGGATCAGGTTTAATTAGATATTGGGTAATCAATCATTGCCAACAAGGCAACTCAGCTTGGGATCTAGATGCTGCAAGGGGAAAGAGGAAAAAAAAGAGGCAGCAAATCTCATCTCGTGTGCATAAACACTGCAGCCCCCAAGCACGCGCCACGGTGTGTGACCGACCGGGAGAGGTATAGAGACGTCTGCGAGATGCGAGCAAGAGAATAATTCACATCTGTGCTGCCGCTTCCCAGACAGCACTGGGGTGACATTTTACTTTCGCTGCATAATTACTTTTCAATATAATCTAATATGCAGACCTGAGGGAGGAAGGAAAAGCAATTAAATTACGCACTGGTCCTTCCTCCTCTCACCATCCCCAGAAGTGACCAGAAGCTGTCATCTCAAAGCATAACCTCTTAGGTTGAGGTCTGAGACCAACCAGGGCATTGTCATTGTGCCTTTTGGAGTCCACTATTCACTGTGGAGCCTCAGAAGATCCCAAAGTGGGGTTTCTGCAACCAGCTCTGAGACTCTCCCTCCGATTATGGCTTCCTGCTCTAATATCAGTAGCTAGATTTTCCCCACAGCTCAATAGATCCATGGAGATAATTGACCTCTACTGTGGGTTACTTACTTATTTATTTATTTATTTTAAAACTCTATTTAACCTCATGGGTAGAAGTAACAAGGAGCATCATTGCATTCGTTATTTGGATGTCAAAGGTGATGTCAATTCTTATATCCATCTAATTAGACACAAAGACGACTGGGTCTACTATGAACTTGAGGGCTTTGAGAATTCATGAAGGGTCAGCAGGCAGACCCCTGTGGCCCTCACAGTGTGGCTGCACTTCCAGTAACTTCTCTGTGCTATAGAAGTGTCACTCCTAAGTTTGATTCTGGTCTCTGTGCAGAAGAAGAATGCACACCTCCAGCTCCTGGAAGAGCAGGCTCCCTGTGTCTCTTGAGGGTGAGGTGGGGGGAGAATCCCTCTGTCCTCCTGTCCTAGGTGGGATTCTCCACTCACTGCATGGTGCCCACACAGTCACCTGTAGAGAGGACAGGTGTAAACCTGTCACAGGTAAACCAACAATTTTGTGGTTTGGTGGAAGTTCCTGAGTGGTGGGAACGGGTGGATGGGTGAATGAGTAGGTGGTTGGGAGGATGGATGGGTGGATGGATGGATGGGTGAGTGGATGGATGGATGGATGGATGGATGGATGGATGGATGGATGGATGAATGGGTGAGTGGGTGGATCGATGGGTGGATGGGTGGATGGGTGGATGGATGGATGGATGGATAGGTGGGTGGATGGATGGATGGATGGATGGATGGATGGATGGATGGATGGATGGATGGATGGATGGATGGATGGATGGATGGATGGATGGATGGATGGATGGATGGATGGATGATGGATGGATGGATGGATGGATGGATGGATGGATGGATGGGTGAGTGGATGGATGGATGGGTGGGTGGATGAGTGGATGGATGGATGGATGGATGGATGTATGGATGGATGGGTGAGTGGATGGATGGGTGGATGGATGGATAGATGGATGGGTGAGTGGATAGATGGATGGATGGGTGAGTGGATGAGTGGATGGGTGGATGGATGGGTGAGTGGGTGGATGGATGGATGGATGGATGGATGGATGGGCAGGTGGGAAGGGCCAGTGACTAATGGGGTGATGGTGGGGGGCATTACCCATCCAGGTACCTAAGTGTCCTCCTCACTTATAGAAAAGAAAGGTAGACACAGTCCCCCTAGGATTAAGTAACCAATTAAAGTATAATTTTAGTATGTCTGGTTCTGAGTGTTCAGATTTTAACCATTGTACAGAAAGAAGTTGGACATATTTTATAGAATGTAAAGTAAACATAGAGATATATGACACCTGCTGCATACACCACAGAGTCTACAAAATCAGGATACAAGAGCTCCTCACACACAGTTCTGCCTGAAGACAAGTTTTGGAGTTCGTGGTGTTCTGTTTTTGTGAACACACCCACCTCCCCTCTCCCTCTCCTTGGAAGGGCATCCTTGTGCCTCTACTCCCCCTCCTCCTTCTAGGGACCAGAAGGTCCCTAAGCCCTTACCAGGGATGTGGGTGAATTAGCTGCCCCCCCCCCAGAAGGAATGGTGGGCCCGGCTGGGTCAAAGGCCAGCAGGGGCACTGTGGGGCTCTTCCTCTGACTGGAGACACGGGGCTCAGGCTGACTGGATGATGGTGTCCAGTGAAGGCCAACGACAGATGGATATAGAGCTGACCTCTCCCAGGCCCACCCTGGCAATGTGGAGGAGCAGGCGAGGCCCTCTGGATAGGGGACAAGTGAGTGGCAGGTAGCCCTGTGGGCAGGTGGGCAGCAGGTAGCTGTGCAGGCAGGTGAGGGGCAGGTAGTACTGTGGGCAGGTGAGTGGCAGGTAGTCCTGTGGGCAGGTAGCCAGCAGGTAGTCCCGTGGGCAGGTGGGTGGCAGGTAGTCCTGTGGGCAGGTGAGCAGCAGGCAGCTTTGCAGGCAGGTGAGTGGCATGTAGTTCTGTGGGCAGGTGAGCAGCAGGCAGCTGTGCAGGCAGGTGAGCAGCAGGCAGCTGTGCAGGCAGGTGCATGCAGTCAGGGAGCTGGCACTGCTGAGTGGTGTGTCCCCTGCTGAGTGTAGAGGATGTGTTCCCTGCAACATCCTGTCCTTGGCCCAGGATGGCTCCGTCTTCTTTGCATGTCTCTTCTGGATCTGCTTGAGCGTTAAATGAAATAAGTAGCCTTAACTGACAGCATCTACCGACAGGTTCCAACCCCCAATTTACTTGTCTTTTGTGTTCCTTCTTGGCCATATGGATGAGGGATTTTTCCATCTGTCTTCAAACCTTATTTTCCTTAATCCTGGATTAGCCTTGTGGCCCTTCCCTCTATTTTCAAGAG
Source organism: Galeopterus variegatus (assembly GCF_000696425.1). Lineage (NCBI taxonomy): Eukaryota > Metazoa > Chordata > Mammalia > Dermoptera > Cynocephalidae > Galeopterus > Galeopterus variegatus. Next base: position 187,931 of record NW_007729908.1, read on the forward strand.
CTGTGATGTCTTTTTTCTCCCGTGCAGTAATGACAAAGAAGTAGAGTAGCGAGGATACTTTATGGTTTCTACCCAGGAATCGCATGACCCCAGCATATGTGCCCAGCTTTTATACTCCTCGACACGTCTAGCCTTGTATTTCTTTTGTTTTGTTTTTGAATTTAACAAGATGAGACAGGGTGCAGCTACGGTGCATTGGGCAGGAGAGGGAGCAGTGGTTCCGAAGGTCCCCTTCCTGAGGCCACCTTGACTTTGTTGGGGGAGGGGGCTTCACGTTCCTTCTGTGCAGCCTCCGCCCCAGGCTTAGCTAATTTATTTCACACTCCTTTCTGCACCTAAGACATGACCTTGGATGATGAGATACTGTTCCATTTGTTAAGGGAAAGAGCCCTAAATTGGGGTTAGCTGAGGGATTAAATGGAAATCGAGAAGGTCGGCTGTTTAGGACAACAGGAGATTTTGAGGGGCAGGGTAGAGATGGAGTCGTGCTGGTACTGCTGTGTGACCCACTCCTTGGAAGAACAAGTGGCCAGCGATTCAAAAGTCGGGTCACTCTGGGCATGCTCCCAGGCTCTCCTCTATGCAGCTGTATGCAGTGTAGGCGGGTGATTGCTCACGGTGACATGTTCTTCCAGGTGTACTCTAGGCTGCCTTGGTCCCCCTGGGGTTGGGGTGGTGGGGATGGTGACAGACCCTCCCCTGCTGAACTGATGGGGGCCATGGTGGGTCCCAGATGGAGCAAAGGCTTCCCCAGGGGGTAAGAGCAGACAGAGGGGTACCGGGTGGCCCATGCTTTGTGCCAACCCCCTTCACCCTACAGCTCTGAAAGACACCAGGTGAGGCTCTGGCCCCTGGGTGCCCCTCAGTGACGAGGGCTGTGCTCTTCCCCGCTTTGTGCTTGGCTGCTTTGGTGTGAGCAGCTCACAGGCCCAGCGCCTGTGGGAGAGGAGGCAGAGGCATCGGGGCCCATGGGAGAGGCCTGGTGAGCTATGAGACGGGGTATGGAGTTCTCCGGGCACAGGGCAGCACCCACAGAGGTGGGAGCAGGAGGCGCCTGCAGTCCACAAAGGCAGCAGTGGGTGCCAAGTCCAGCGTTACCTTCAGAGAAGCCTCAAATCAGAGAATAATAAAGACCACATGGTGGGTTCCCAGATCAGGTGCCTGGGCTGGAGATGCGTGGAGATGGAGATCCTCTGCAAACTCTCGTTGTGTGAAGGGTTGGGAGCCCTGCGATCCTAGGTGGGTTCAGGGTCAGAAAGAAATGGCTTTATTCTGCACTAATAATCGTGAAGGCAGGAACGCCGCGGTCCGGGAATGTCCCGAGAACAAAACCAGTAGCGACAACCAGCTTTTCAAAGCTGGTGAAGGGACTTATTTTCAGCTGGGAGACAGCAGCCAGAGAGGGTCCCTCCTCATGTCTCTCATGTCTCCTCCTCCTCACGTCTCTCTCTTCTGCTACACACTGCAGCAGTTGTGCAGAAGGACTCGGAAATGCAGAGGCAGGTGCCAGAACCCCGTGGACAATCTCGGAAGGATCCAAGGGGCCCTGGGGGTCCTGGGTGCCCCATTAGTGAGTTCATTGCACATAGATGTGCTTTGGGCTCCGCACCAACCAGGGCTGGAGAAGGAGTTACTGAGCATTTCCCGGCCCTCAGATGCACCGTCAGCCGAGTGTTTTCTAAATGGCTGCAGGATCCAGGCTTGCAGGGCTCCCAAGGCAGGCGGGGTGGAGGAGCCTGTGTTCCTCCAGCCCTGGAAACCACACTCCCAGAGCTCTCCCCCACTGCCCAGGAGCAATCTGACGCAGGCCTGGGCTGGGGTGGGCCCACAGCATGTGTCAATCCAGTGTCACCGCATTCCTGCATCATTGGCTGGCAGACCCCTGGCTTTGGTAACAAAATGGATATCCTATGGTGGCATGGATTAGGGAAAGAACAAGAATCCAGAGTGTCACATCTGGCCAATAAAGGAGTTTATTTTCTTGTCAAAAAAACCCCAAAAACAATAAACACAACCTCCCAAAACCCAAACTAGGATCAAAAACTAATGGAAAAAGTTAGACTGGAAGTGTGCATGTCCAGAGCCCATCACTTGGCAAGTGTGTGCTGTTGTCTCGGAGCTGACAGGACATGACTGAATAGGGTCAGTGGGAAGGAGCCAGGTGGGCAGGTGCTGCAGGGCAAGAGCTCAGCTCCAGAGCCAGTTTGGGACAAAAGCCCTCAGCACCACAAGTGGCGTTCTTACTCACACACCCTTTGTTTCCTGACAGATGAAGACCCACGTGGATTAATGTACCTAAAACCACCCATGGGAAGCTCTGCCTACGCTGTCTGTACCTGAAAACCACTATTACCTTTATTTTTCTCTTAAACACATACTTGGCAAAATAAACACCACTAAATATATATTACATACGTCCATCTATGTATGTGTGTATAGTCACGTGTACAGCTTAACATTTAATCTATGATTATTTTTAAATTTTTAAAAATTAAAAAAAAAATTAAGTGTTTATTTTGAGATCATTGTAGATTCCCACATAGTTTTAAGAGTTAGTGGAAATCCTGTATTTTTTTCATCCAGTTGCTCCCAGTGGTATTATCTTGCTTAACTGTAGTGTGGTATCGTAGCCAGGAAATTGACACTTGCACAATCCACAGAACTTATTCGGGTCTCGCCTGTTCTGCATGCACTTTCATGTGTGTACGTATGTTTCCAGTGTGTGTGTATGTGTTGGTATATGTGTGCATGTGTCATGCATGTTATGTGTTTGTGCTCACCCATGTGGGTGGGCATGTTTGTGCATGCATGGACCTACGTGCATGTGGGCATGTGCACACATGTGCTTGTGTGTGTGTGTGCACACATGCTTGTATGCACGTGTGTGTGTTTTGTTCTATGCAGTTTCATCATTCATGTAGGTTTCTTCACCACCACCACAGTCGAGACACAGAGCCTAGTATCCCAGGACCCCCGGGGCTGCCCCTTCACAGCCGCTCTCCCTCCTGTCCTGTTTCCTACCCCTTGCAGCCACTGATCTCTTCTCCATCTTTCTCAAAGTCTGGGCTGACCTCCTTCGCTCAGCAGACTATTTCGAGCCCGTCCTGGTGCTACTGTGGGCTGTGTGCTCCTCGTCACTGCTGAGTGGTATTCCGTGGGATTGACGTTCTGGTTTGTTTACCCCTCACCTACTGAAGGTCATCTGGGTCACTTCAGGTTTGAGGCTATTACGGATGAAGCTTCTGTGAACTTCCCTGTGCAGGCTTCGTGTGTGCCTAGTTTCGTCTCTCTGGGAGGAACGCTCGGGCGTGAGGCTGCAGGTCACTTGATCGGGTGGCGCTCGGGCTCTGTGGGACCCGGCTCCTCCTGTCCCCATGGCGGGGCCTCTCCACTTTCTCCCACCCCTGTATGAGCAGCCCGTCCCTCCAAGTCCCCACCAGCATTTGCAGTTGCTGCTAGTTTTTGTTTGCTCGACTATGTTTAACAATAAAAATATTTGAAAAAGTGATAATTGTACATATGTGTAAATTCTGACCTCTGTCTTTTTTTTTTTTAAAGTGAGGCTCTCATAGAAATGAAGCTTCTACTTATATTCGGTGATCAGTTTCACTTAGGTGAAGTTTATTCTTTACTCAAAACAGGCCTGTTGGGAGACACGAACTAAAGTTTGGCTTCTTGAAGAAGAAAGACACTTTATAATGGAATTTTTCACCTTTCGTTGATTTTCTTCATCAAGAATGAAAAAGAAAATTTCCTCCCAGACAGTAAACCTCCCTCTAGAATTTGGGACCACCTGCTGTAACTGGCTCCTCCACCAGGGACACTCACTCCCAGCATGAGACAGCCTCACTTTCACGTGAGGCTGGCCCAGGATCACACATGGTGCCTGTGATATACGCATCTACATCAGGGAGAAGTGGAAGCATCCAGCACTTAATCCCCCCTCACAGGGAAGTCAGCCAGCAAGGCAGAGAGCACACACACGTGGCGCTGGGATTCAGAGCACCGCACCCCAGCTGACCTCTGTGCCCCACATACCCTGGAGCTCCTAAACAGCGTCTAAAAAGCCTAACTTGAAAACCTCTAAAGAAGCCTCTCCTCCGCTCATTGTCAGTTTCGTGACAGATGTCCCCATGTCTGGGACAATTGTGACCTGGTGCCACAGAGGAAAGGTGACTTCAAAGGCCTTTTAGGGGTCCCACCGTGTACCTGCCATAGGTCTACAAACTGGGACTACAATCGGATGGATCTACAAATGGGTCTATGAACACGGACCAGTGACAAATTGGGAATTTTCCTTCTAACACACAGACTTCCCACATTTTCCCTTTATAGCTGGAGAGGAAAATCAGCAGAGCTGGGCTCTGTTGTGCTGTGAAGGAGGAGGTTGGGAAGGCAGGTGGAGAGTGGGCTCGGGGTCTCACCTTCTCCCCTCTGGACCCACCGCTGCATCAGCCAGGCGGCCGGGAAGTTGAGCGTGGCCGCCAGCCAGTGCTTGATCGGGGATGAAATATGTTGAGGTGACAATGTCTCGCTCTCCCTGGCTTTCCGGGGCAGTCATTAAAAATGAAGCAGGCACACGAGGCCCAGAGGCCCCACGCTCTCTCCAGATACAAGAGAGAGACGAACTCAGAACATGTCAAGAACAATATCCATTCGTGTTTGCTCTTCAGACCCGCCCAGCCGCCTTCCTGGCCAGAGCCAAGGAGGATTTGCCAGGGACAGTAACATGGCCTTTGAGAATCACGTGGCTGGAGGGCAGTGTCCAGGAAGAGGATTTGGGAAGACGTCTCTCTTTGCTCACTGAAGGGGAGACCCCACGTTTGGAGGTGGTCTGCTCTGGGCATGCTTGGGAAAGAAGCCTTGGACAATATGAGACTATCTTTAGGTTAATGTTGGGAGTTTTTTTTGTTTTGTTTTTTCTTTCTTCTTTAATTATATATGGATATGAGCAGCCTGGGCATGCCAAGCAAACCCTGTGGACAAAAAGTCAACTGCTGGAATGAGGCTCATCTGCCTGGCAGAGTGCACTCAGGTGGAATGCTCTCAGGAGCCATCCCTGCCAGCTACGTTGTTCTAGGGAAGCGTGGGCTCTCCAGGACGACCCTGTGCATGTGTATCACAGAGCTTTCCTGCCAGCTTACAGCAAGAAGCAGCTGTGGGACTGCAGTGTCAGTAGTTGGCTTTTCAGTGATACTGTGGAGGGCTTCCACGGGATGGCCAATCTGTAGGAATTTCTTCTGTGGAACAGGCTTGGAAACTCTGGTGCAGCTGAGAGGCTTGCTTCTGGCTCTGAGAGCCGAGAGCAGGGCTGTCCACATGCTTCCTGGCCAGCCGTGCCCCTCATTAACTTTTCTCTCCCTGCACCAGAACAGGAGGCATCACTACATTTGTGTTTATACTTACTCCTCGGATGGCTTTTCTCCAAGCTGGGAGAATGGCTTGCCACACCTTCCACGTGTAGCTTCAGAAAACTCCCTATTGCAACAGGAGGCTGAGCTGTAGAGACCACGTGACCTGGGATGGGTGGGTCTGCCCTCAGCCCCTTCTCTTGGCTCCTGCCTCCTCCCAGCTGGAGTAGGGATAACCTGCAATAAGGCTGGCCTAAATGTTTTCTGCTCCTTAAACACTTACAAGAGGAGCATAGAGAAACTTCGGAATCTATTATACCTGAATTCTAGTGACATTCATGACATTTATAAAGACGTGTTCACCTGCTCCACAAGTGGGGTGTTCCTAGAATCCTGGCAGGCAGAGTGCAGGACAGAGAGGCTCAAGTGGGTTTGGGAGCCTCAGAATTCCTGAAGAGCCACCCCCCTTGGATATTTTCTTTCAGGCTCTCTGGGTGCCACTGACACATGCTGACACATGGGACTCTGATTTGATTCTGAAGCTCACTCTTCAGACAGTGAAACAGCTACTCGAAGAGACAACTGGGTGACCAAGGGCCCAGGGCTTTGCAGTGACAGCACAGCAAGGCCCCTGTGTGTAAGGTACCTGTCTGTGTCCCCATGGCAGAATTATCCAGGAGTAGCAAGACACCACCCAGCTTGGTGTGTAAATAACTGAGCCACAGAGGGCTGAAATGGAAGCTCCTCGAATTCCATAGCCCTGCAGCTCTGGGTCCTTTTTAATTTTATTAATTTATTAATTTAGAATAGGAAGTGCCAGAAATCAGGACATAGAACACGTCTGTAAGCTTCGGATTCTGCAAATGCCAGCAGGCAATCCTGGTGTGCTCTGCCCGAGGAGCCAGATGGCAGACTGGCTGAACGGGAGATGCGGGGCACGCACCTGAGGCTCCCCTGCAGCCTGGCAGCGGCCAGTCCTCCTTCACTCTGTAGGTACTTTCTTCACTGCCATCTGATAAAGAAGTGTGTGCTCTCCCACAGTTCTGGGGCCACACCAGTTTTCCTCTAGATCAACGGCACGTGGCTGTGGGAGCTGCCCTCTGGTGTGCGGGTGCTCGGCAGAAGAGGCCCCACCCTCCACTGCAGGTGAAGAAGAGAGGCAGGGACTGTTCCTTGCTCCTTCGTTTCTAATACGTACTCATCAGCAGCATGGTAAGGCAATGTCATGTGGATTCAGGACCCTTGAGACCAACCCCATTTCCAAGAAGCCTGTTGGGTGCCCCAGGCAGTCCCAGAGATCACAGGGCTTGCATAGGGAGTGAAGAAGCTGTGGACGTGCGCTCGGCACTTTATGCAGAGGGAACAGGAAGTCCAGAAGCACGCTGGCATGTCAGAGCAGGCCAGTCCAGAGCCCAGAGCCGGCAGCCATGTCCATCCTGAGCGTGGACGCTGGGCCAAGGGTTGTGTCCACCCTGAGCGTGGATGCTGGACCAAGGGTTGTGTCCACCCTGAGCGTGGACGCTGGGCCAGGGGTCATGTCCATCCTGAGCGTGGACGCTGGGCCAAGGGTCGTGTCCACCCTGAGCGTGGACGCTGGGCCAAGGGTCGTGTCCACCCTGAGCGTGGACGCTGGGCCAAGGGTCGTGTCCACCCTGAGCGTGGACGCTGGGCCAAGGGTCGTGTCCACCCTGAGCGTGGACGCTGGGCCAAGGGTCGTGTCCACCCTGAGCGTGGACGCTGGGCCAAGGGTCGTGTCCACCCTGAGCGTGGACGCTGGGCCAAGGGTCGTGTCCACCCTGAGCGTGGACGCTGGGCCAAGGGTCGTGTCCACCCTGAGCGTGGACGCTGGGCCAAGGGTCGTGTCCACCCTGAGCGTGGACGCTGGGCCAAGGGTCGTGTCCACCCTGAGCGTGGACGCTGGGCCAAGGGTTGTGTCCGCCCTGAGCGTGGACGCTGGGCCAAGGGTTGTGTCCGCCCTGAGCGTGGACGCTGGGCCAAGGGTTGTGTCCGCCCTGAGCGTGGACGCTGGGCCAAGGGTCGTGTCCACCCTGAGCGTGGACGCTGGGCCAAGGGTCGTGTCCACCCTGAGCGTGGACGCTGGGCCAAGGGTCGTGTCCACCCTGAGCGTGGACGCTGGGCCAAGGGTCGTGTCCACCCTGAGCGTGGACGCTGGGCCAAGGGTCGTGTCCACCCTGAGCGTGGACGCTGGGCCAAGGGTCGTGTCCACCCTGAGCGTGGACGCTGGGCCAAGGGTCGTGTCCACCCTGAGCGTGGACGCTGGGCCAAGGGTCGTGTCCACCCTGAGCGTGGACGCTGGGCCAAGGGTTGTGTCCGCCCTGAGCGTGGACGCTGGGCCAAGGGTTGTGTCCACCCTGAGCGTGGACGCTGGGCCAAGGGTTGTGTCCATCCTGAGCGTGGACGCTGGGCCAAGGGTTGTGTCCATCCTGAGCGTGGACGCTGGGCCAGGACTGTATTGCTCCTGTCTTATGTGGGTCTCATGGGTAACTCACTCCATGTGCCCTGACATATTTTGGAGTTTAGGAAGCTACATCTCTCATGCCAGGCATCTGGCCCTGTGAGCTCAGGGCTGTCTGCCTCCAGAGCCCCCTGTGCTGGAGTGAGCGAGCTTGCCTGTGTGCAGGGAGGCCTCCTCTGTGAGACAGGAGCATCTGTCTATGAAGTCTGCTGTTGAAAGCAGGTCACCGTGCATAAATGGAAATTTCCCTTCTCCTCCCCCACATGTGTCATCCACCTGCACTGGGCTGTGAAGTCCCATGGAGAGGGTGGTCAGTGTCCAGTCATCACTGGGTAGGAACTGGACACTCGGCCCGTGGCCAGTGTGAAGACACTGGAGGCAGATGGAAAGGGACGGCCACGCCTCTGGTTCACACCCTCTTGCAGCCATCAAAGGCCAAAAGGACAGCTGCTGTGATCCTAGGTCAGCTTCAGCTTGCAGGCCAGTGTTCCTGGATGGATGACTGTCACCTCTTCAGTGATTTTCCTGTTAATCTTGCAGACACCTTCAAATGCCTCTGCTGCGAGGACCTGTGGCTACCTTTTGGCCAGTGCAGCCTCTGGGGGTGTCCACAGTGCTAAGAAGTCACCAGGGAGGAAGGCTTGGGGATCTTCAGAATTAGTGTTCAGGTCTGTGCTGTGGCCGCCTCTTCCCACTAACCTTGGAGGGTGAAACGATATCAGGTTCCCTTGCAGAAAAGTGAAGCCTAAGTGCCTAGTGTAGAATTGCTCATTTACTGCATTGATTGCAAAGAAGAACTTTCAGAAACTGGTCCATGGATGGGACAGGGCGGGGAGGGCAGTAGGTTAAAGAGCGTCTGGGTGGGATGTCCAGAACGTGGCAGGGGACAAGGCCTGTCCCAAACCAGAACTGGGCGCCTTTCGTGTCGTCCCTTGAACTAACTCTGAGAAACGGATTCCGGTGAGCCCAGAGGGCATTTCTCTCTCCGTATTCATTTTAATCGTCATTTTAATTATTGGTTTGTAAATTGCTGTGACCTCTAGTCTTGTTAATGGAGGACACATTTCTGTTGGTTGTGGAAAAAGAAGCTTCTGTCTTGGTTTGGGTTTTGACTTACAAAGGTCACAGGTGCTCTCTTGTGATCTCGCACTGGTTTGTGGGTGGTGGGCACGGTCTTTATCCACTTTAAACATCAACAAATATAGGATTAGTAAGTTCTGGACAAAATTCTGTGAAACCCTGAGGCCTTTTTGCATAAAAATATTAGAGTGTGCATTTACCACAGGTATTGACCACCCTGCAGGTGCCCTCTGTATGTTGTGCTCAGATACATCACGTCTTTCCAGGTAAGGATTCAATAAATGAAACAATATATAAGCCACTCCTTAGAAAAAAGCATTGTTCAAACATTTCACCAACTCGGGTGCCAGTTTCATTTATATGATAATATTTAATGTCTTGCCTCTCTGTGTTTCCTTTTCCAGGCCACGCTAACTAAATCCACTTCTAATCAGCCGTTTCACCTTGTAGGTGCTATGATTCCAGGTTGCCCAGGTACCCAGCCCTGGCCAGCTGACCCGCCAGGAATATTACTCTAGAGTCCACAACACACACTCCACAAAACAAGAAAGCATAACTTAGGCAAATTATGAGACCAGAATTTTGTCTGGAAGTTACTAAGCTCATGTAATAAGCAGGTCATGCTATCAGCAAAGCTGCTTCATCACACATTCAAGGGCATGCGAGTTTGCAGATCCTGTTTGCCACGTCCGAGGTGGACATACCTGGATCACTACAGCCAGAGCCAGGCACTGGGCACCCCCTGACTTCTGGTTTCCCTGGCTCCCTTCATGCACCAGCTTCCTTTTGCAGCCTGAGCTCCTGTGGAGATCTGCCTGTGGATAGCTCCCCAGCCGGGGTCCGGGCCTTGGAACACCCGTCACCTTCTCCCTACATCTAGTCGGGGGCTGCTCTGCCCTCCTCAGTGGCCAGCTGGGAGGATCAGAACTCCGAAAGCCAATCCCCATGAGCCATGTCCTCAAAGCGCTGCACCGAAATTGTTACAGAGAAAGTTTTCTAAGGCTTGTTAAAAATAGCGAGGAAGACTTTATTCACGACTATTGCAACAGGATGGGGAGACTGAATTCAACTTCGAAAAAGCAGGGGTGAGCAGGGATGTGCGGCCTGGTGAGAGGGTGAAAAAGCAGGACTATCAAGAAGAGCTTGATTAGATGCCAGGGTGGGCGGAGAGCAGCACGACTGATATTGGGGTGGGAGATCCCCCCAGACTGGCTTGGCAGGGTTTGGCTAAATGGGGTTCAGCTGAGCAAGGTTGACAGCTGCTGCCAGTTGTTGCTTTCTTAGAGGAAAAGAGGACTCTGAAGAGCCCGAGGCAGTCTGGCCCAGGCAGTCCTGGTCATGCTGGTTAGGGTGTGCCCACGTCACAGAGATTCTGCATCTTAAGGTCCAATCTTGCCTTCCTGCCGTACCCATGTGTCCGACGGAACACACTGCAGCTCACTGAGCCACACGTGGGGCTAGCACAGCCTTCAGATGCCCATTGCCGTCAGATTAACTAGCTCATCAGAGGGGAAAGTTAGGTGGACAATTCTTAAAGAAAAGTAAATCTAAACTTTCCTGAAAACAGAGCTGAGAATAGGCCTAGGGAAGCTAACCGAGTCTCGCCAGTCACACGTGCAAACACAGATGCACACATTTAGATCTAAATTTGTATGTACGACTAAATGTAATCATATACAAATATGCAAATTCTGAGGCTTAAAAAATACGATTTACACATTCCTTCTTGTTTAGTCCGTAGGGAGAGTCCTCCCGCCCACCCTTATGGTTTTGCATGTGCAGGATAGTAGAATTGTGTTGTACCTTCTCGACTTCTCACACCTCGCAGCAGCTCTCCTCTGGGCTACGGCTTTAATCTGTTCTCTTGAATGGCGACATCGTGTTCCACTGTGCTGAGAGACGAGGGCAAACAGAATGGTCCTCAATCTGCTGCTAGCTGTTTGCTACTGCAAACGACACTGCCACGTGCTTCCTTGCACACCCTGGCACTTTTAAATCCAGGGTATAGATTACTGAGTCAAAGAGTATATGTTTCCTTCATTGTAATAGATGTGGCCAGATGTTGCTTTCAAAAAGGCTTTAGAACTCCTCATTTCCCCCCAGCGTGTGGGAGAGGCTGTCCCCGTGACCCTAACCTGCTCCTGCTCCTGCCCCTGCCCCTTGGTCTCAGCACCGTGTCTTGCCTCTTCAGCCACTGGATCCGCTCCTCTCTGCACTGCCTCTTCACATCTTTAGTCGATTTTCTATTTGGACTTTTCCAAATCGTTTTCTAAAACTCTTGTCGGACTGTGACATTTTATTGTGCCTTTCACCATATAAAATGATGTTATCATGCCCGAGGTCACAGACGTCTCTCTTTTATGACTCCAGAGTTTCCTGTTGTACGTGTGGACGCCTGGGTCTCCTTATACGTGTGGACGCCTGGGTTTTTATGAGGCACGTTTATTATTTTGTTTTTCTCAGGTAAGTCTTTCATCCATCTTTCATTGTTTCTGTGATGGTGTAAGGTAGGGGCGTGATTTTCTTTCCTTCCAGGTGAGAGCACTGAGCAGGTGCAGCACTGAGCAGGTCACCCTCCTTGTTCTACAATCAGTGGTCACGTGCATCCTGGCATCTGTTCTAGGTCCTGGGTTTTCCATTTGGACCCTCTCTCGCCAGTATCCCAGTCACGTGGGTGCAGAGGCTGTGTGGAGTGTCCCAGCATCTGTGCAAAGCCTTCTGTGGCACATCTTTTAACACTTTTCTAAGCGACGATTGGACAGGGTTTTGGTCGCCCTGCTCAGCCCCAGATGGCATGGTGGTCCCAGCACATCAGAGTAAAAACCAGCGTCCCCAGAGCGGTCTGCGGGGCCCTCTGGGATGCCCTCCCCTCCAGCCCTCCCCTCTATCATCCCGGCCACGTTGGCCTCTGGGCCCTCGAGGGGTGTCCAGCTGTGGCACGTGCGCGTTCAATCCCCGCTAAAGGACAGCGCTGATTTGTCTGCTTTCTCCGTGTCCTCACTTATCCGTGGATTTCCCCAACCCTCTCTGTCCATTGGCAGAAAAGACATCATCTCTCTTCTCACACGTGCATCTTTAGTTCTGATGTGATGGGGGAACAGGAAGGACAGAAAAAAGGCTTCTATGGGGGCCCCGTGGTGGTTCCAAATAGATACGTCCACAACTTAACCCCCAGAACCTGTACATGTGACCTTGTCTGGAAAAGGACCCTTGCAGATTAATTAAGTTACGGATCTTCAGACGAGAGCATCCTGGATTTAGGGTGCATCCTAAATTCAATGGCAAGTGCCCTTGGGGAGAGACACACCCAAGGGAGAAGACCCTGTGAAGACGGAGGTGGAGGCTGGAGCGATGGAGCCACAAGTCCAGGACACCTGGGCCCCCGAGTCTGGGAGAGGGAAGGAGGATGCTCCCGCAAGCCGTGGGCACACCCCTGGCCCATGCCTTGATTTCAGACTTCTGGCCTTTAACACTGAGAGGATAAATTTCTGTTGTGCAACCCCCCGTTTGTGGTGCTTTGTTCCGCCAGCCCCAGGTCCCTTCCCCACCTTCTCTCCCACCATCCCCAGCTCTTGCCAGGCCTAGATGGTGAGCTCTTGCCTGGGGGTCCAGTGCTGGCTCCTCCAGGCCTGAGGGCAGGACCCATTGTCCTCCTCCCCCAGGCCTGGTGCTCCACCCGCCCACCCGGGACCAGCAGAAGGCATGTAGACACCAGTGGGGCAGAGATACCTTGGGAGATGCCATGGGGCCCCAGTCTTGGCAGCACCCCAAGGTCCAAGTGCCTTCTCCACCCTGAGCTCTCCATAAAAGGCTGTGCCCAGAGACCCAGAACATGGACAGTCCCAGGGTGCAGCTGCAGGAGGGATAACCTAGGAAGGGACCGAGGCATCAGTACCCAGCCATGGCCTATGATGCACACGTCCTCGATTCTGTGGTGGAGCAGCTGTGGGGTAGTCCCAGAGATATTGTCAGACTGCCGCCCGTGCCTCTGCTGGTCACAGATGGAACAGCAGGGGGCCTAGGCTGTGGAGACCGCATGACCTCAGTAGGCGCTGCCAGGCTGGGCAGAGAGTGCTCATGTTTACATGGAATCAAAGTTCCCGTTTGGGCTGGCCCGGTGGCGCACTGGAGAGTGCACCACTTGGGAGCGCGGCGGTGCTCCCGCCGAGGGTTTGGATCCCATGTGGAGACCAGTTCCCGCTCACTGGCTGAGCACGGTGCGGGTGCAACACTGAGGGTTGCGATCCCGTTGCTGGTCCCTGGTATGGGCATGACACCAAGGGTTGCGATCCCGTTACCGGTCAGTAAAAAAGACAAAAAGGAAAAAAAAACAAAAACAAAGTTCCCGCAAATGAAACTGAGATGAGTTTGTCCCACACAGATCTAGGAACATGAGTCCTTTTGGGGGCCAGATGACACATTTTTGCACACTGAGAGCAATTTCAGAAAGTGCTTAAGTGGTGTAAGATGGTTTACCTGTTTGGTTGATTTATTTAGGCAGTTCAGCAAAAAGAGGCACATAATAAATCCATCATTTTTATGTGTTCCCTTAAATGCTTTATTCATCTTGAAGCATATTTTTGAATACTTCTAATTATAGAAAATTCTGTATACAAATTTGTATTCCATTTTAAAAAATTTATATCATGGTAAAATTTAGCTATAAGGATATGCATCCCTTACTTATTCAGATATTTATAATAATGCTAGTAATAATAATAATAACCTAAATGCCCCAAAATAGGGGATTTGTTAAATAAATCATGTGACATTTACACAATGTAGCTAATAAAAATTTAATTATTAGATTGTATTTGATGGCATGAAAAAATAATTGACATATATTTCAAAGTAAATGAGGTAGTTTTCAAAACATATATATCATGAGTGAGTTTTAATGACTGATATTAAAATAACACATAAAATAACATAATATCATGGCTGGAATGCAATTTTAAAAATGCTGAGGATTTATCTCTGGGTGGTAAGATAACAGATGTCTTACCGATTATCTACCTTTTCAAAAGTGCTTTTGTAATAGAGATAAAAGCTCTTACAAATTGTGGTGTTTTCTGTGTCCTGTAGTCTTTCCCCTCCCATGAGTGCCATTGTGCCGAAGACTGTCCTTTTGACATTTCCTACTGTGCTTTTGCATTAGGATCAGGGCAGGCAGAAAGGTATTTTCCCCTTTGTGCAGTTGGGAGTACGTGGGTAGAGACTATCCGTGGGAATTGATCCACTGTGTGGCCCACAGAAGCGGAAGGCCCTGGATTGCACAGAAAATGTGACAGGCCCTATGACTAGAGCCCAAAGGGCAGGGCGAGTCAGAAAGGGTCAGCCCAAGGAACGCCAGGGGAGGTGAGCCGGGAGCCCCGAGGCAGGTCCATGGCTTCAAGAATGATGGAAGGACCCGAGGACCACCTGCCTGCCAGTCACTGTGATGGGAGCGGGGGCAGGAAGTCAGCGCAACCTCCCCACAGCAAGAGATGTTTGTCCTAAGAGCCTGAGCCAGGGGAGAGTGGGGGCAAGGAGCCAGGGGACAGACAGGAAACCGGGCCGATATCCTAACCCCTATAGACACACAAGCGACAAACAGCCACTCCCCCACCCAGGTCGAGGGTGAGTGGACCAGAGCCCTCCTGGAGGGACGCAGGATCCATTCCTGTGATCTGTGCCTGGACACCCAGGTCACGCAACCCCCTCGACCACGCACATGCGTGCAGTCAGCACACGCAGGCCTGAGCCTGGGCACACACACACATGCTTGCAAAGCCACAGTAACCCAGAGTAAGAGGACGCTTACTTTCAGTATATTTTAATGCACGTTCTGCAAAATGAAAAACCAAAGTACCTGGACATCGCACGCAGCTCTCGCTGGGACTTACACCTCCTGTTGTCTCACAGGTACGAGGCAGGAAACGTGCGTGGACACGTGAGTGTCTGTGCTCCCTGCCTCGTGTTCCATCTGTCCCTTTGAAGGACACTGTCTGCCTGTCACAGACACGCCGGCTCCCCGGCTCCTCTCAGCCCAGGCGCCATCTCATGCTCTGACGCACCGTCAGACAATCAGAGGACAGTGTCACACATACAGCTTATTTCTGGCAACGTCATAACTTTAGTCATGTTTATTCCATTTTCTAATGATAAAAATTTGATTCATTGGAAAAACAAAGAAACGCCTCTGCCGAAATCCCACCAGCTCGCGCTCCTTGTTAAGGTTTAACTTTCTCCAGCCCTGGGGCAGGGCTGGGTCCTCTTTGCCGTTCCTCAAACTAACCATGTGTGAGCTGAGATGATTTTTACGGATGGGAAACCAGTTTAAAAGAGAGTAAGCAACTTACCCAAGGTGACACAGCTCTGTGTGGAAAAGTTCGTATGTGACAGGAGTTTTTGCAATTGCAAAATAGCCACAGTCGCTCCTGGAGGCTGCAGACCCTGCCCCGCCTCCGGGGTCCTTCTCACCCACCGTGTGTCTTCTCTCCTCTCCTCTTCTCTCTCTGTCTCAGCCTTTCCTGTCTCCTCTCCTTACCTCCTCCCCAGCAGTGGAAGGGCCTCTAGGGTTTGATTCTGGAAGTTTCCCTTGTGTGGGAAAACTCCCTGTGCTCCGTGCAGGCACACCCCATCTCTCATGCCCCCCTCTGCTCCTGCCCCCCGTCACCTCCTTTCTCTTAACTGCACACGAGGTAGATTGAAGGGCTTGTTATCAGATACAACTGTCTGTTGACTAACCTGCCTCTGCAAAGCTGGGGAAGTTTCATTCCTTATTGAAAAACAAGTAAAGCAATTGGTTAGAATTTTCACGATGTTGTTTTGAATTGTGTGTGGACTTTGTTGGCTTTCTTCTACCTATGAGTGGCCTGTGATACAGAACGACTCCCCACACACCTTAACGTGGAGTCCCTAGTGTCCCCCCCCCAGCAGCAGAGACAAGGCACACCCACGTCACTTCACCGCGAAGCCCTGCAGATGCCGAGCAGTGGGCAGGCCACAGAGTCCTGCAGTCGGGTGAGCAATCGCTCCTTTGCAAGGCCCCAAAGCAGCTTTGATTGCAGCACAGCAAACCCAAGCCACAGTGAATGACTCCCCGAACCTCCCCTCAGACTGGACGAGGCCGCCGCAGCTCCTGGGGTCTGCCCCGACACCTGTGGAGCAGCGAGGTGCTTGGCTGGGGCCGTGCCGGGTGACTCAGTCACCGTGTTCCTCGATTTTAATTTAAGAAGCCTAGGTGAAGTCCCACATCACCACATTCAAATTTCCTTCTGAAAATGGACCGCTGTAATTACACGTTAAATATGACTCAAATCTGCAGGGAACTGCAACTCAATAAGCATGAAAAAAATTAATGAAAAGCTTAATTATTCTAATAATACCATTAAAATCTAATAAAGAGAAAAAAGTTGATTTCATTTTATTTTAGCTTCAGCATCTAATATCTTTTTTCCCCCTTTAGCAGTACTATAATTAATTTAGACTTGAATTTTAGGGAAAGTTAAATTATATGCCACAGTATTTAAAATATTCAGAGAGAAGGAGATGGGTGTGTAGAATAACGCATGTGAGATGGCACCGGCGCTTGCGGTGAGACCCTACAGACCTCACTTTACGGGCTGCCAGTCTCAGCAGGTCCAATCCTTTCACCACTTTTAGTTATTTATCAACCTCAGCTGCTCTGATTTCTGTTTTAGCCTCCACGGCCACAGAGCATATAGGTGTTTTAAGGCCCAGGGTATTAATTCAGTTAACGATAATGTAAAGGCACTTAGATGCGCCGTGTAGGAGAAAGCCTCCTCCCTCCACTCTTGGCCACCTGTACAGACACACAAGAACACTACTAGCCCCAAGCTCCAGAGCCACTACTCCCAACTTAATTTTCAAATGAAAGGAACATACTTTTTAATTCATCCAGTACTTTTGATGAAAACTAAACGGGATCTTTTCCTCGCAGCCTGGACGCCAGGCCTGGCCGGACTGAAAGCTGGAGCCCAGTGACTGGAAAGTGGGAATGCGACCTTTGCCCGCAGGGTCAACTCAGTTGGAGACTGTATATGTGTGTGTGTGTGTGTGTGTGTGTGTGTGTGTGTGTGTGTGTGTGTGTGTGTGTGTGTGTGTGTGTGTGTGTGTGTGTGTGTGTGTGTGTGTGTGTGTGTGTATTTCATAATGAGTCCTTTCTACAGCTAATTTATTTTGAGGAGTGTCTGTTCACTTTCTGTGTCCACCTCTCTAAACATGCGATAACAGATATCGGCTTCATGGATTCGGCAAACACTGATTGAACACATACTACATGGGGGACCCCATGTTAGCCACTGGGTATTCAAATTTAAGTGAGTCTTGGAAGAGTTAAAAGGTAACTAATTAAGCAGTTTAGATGCCATGTGAACGGCAGCCATACAAAAAATGCTCAGCATTTGCTCCTACTCAAATTTAAGTGAGTCTTGGAAGAGTTAAAAGGTAACTAATTAAGCAGTTTAGATGCCATGCGAACGGCAGCCATACAAAACATGCTCAGCATTTGCTCCTAATTGCTGTTAGGAGTCTGTCACTGTTTCTTGTTTCTGTTCTTGGTTGGAAGAATAATCAGCCATCAAATCCTGTCAATTCTGGATCTTAATTCTTTTCTGTTGAAACGTTCCCCATGGTCAGTTGCAAGTAAGTTCATCTGCTAAGATCACTAGTTAAGTCACACTGCGGGAAGAATTCTCATACTGCATGTCCTGTAGCCACAAAATGCCCCACAATTCAGCGTGGAAGCCGAGGCAGAGGCTCGTGCCTGCACACGTCCAGCTGCTTTGCTGCGTGCCTGGGACTGTGCTGCTGTAAAACTTGAAGCCCCGCCCGGTGGGAGTCCCGACGTGAAAGGCGTCGTATGTTTACCTGGTCACCTGTTCATAACCGCCGTGTCCCTCAGAGAGCGGGTCTGGCGGCTGCTCTGCTGGGTCCAGAACTGCAGTCACCACAAATGCCATGCCATAGACATGGGTGTGATACTGCCCCAGAAAGTCACATGGAAACATCCTAAGTCAGATCTAGAATGAAACCGAGGTGATCTGAGCTAAACACCTGCTTTAACAGACAATGTCAGAGCGACAGATGTCATATCACCAGGCTCTCGGGTACTGCACTTCATGGAGGGTGTAGGAGTCATGTGGGTCAGGGCTTTGGGGACCCACAGTCCTGAGGTCCACCTACCACGTCACCCCACAGCAGAATTCCCCCAAACCATTGTTTCTAAGACGTCCCAGGCAGCTTTGCTGTCCTTTTCAGGCTGGTTGTGCTTTTTGTGTGCATATCCACGGCTTCTCAAATTTTAGCCCAGAGAAATGAGAGGCACGGTATCAATTGCTGATCGCTTCCTGAGTTCTTCATGAACATTGTCCTTAACACTACAAAATAATGTGATAATCTTTATCTGATCCAAAGCAAACACTGTCAAGGGTTTCTCCAGCATTATGACTTCTAAATCCAAGCTGGTTCTCAGTCCTGATTGCTCATGAACGTAAGTGTCTGGAAAAATCTGCAGGGCATGTAGACATTGCTGGTGCTGGTAACACCCAGGCCCTACTTGGGAAGGTTGCCTGAGGCCGGCAGGGTATTTTTTTAATTTTTAAATTAAAAAAAAAATTTTCATTGTGGTAAAATATATATAATATAAAGTTTTCCATTTTAAGAATTTTTAAAAGTACAATTTTATAGAATTACATTCACAATACTGTGTGACCACCACCTCTATTTCCAAAGTTTTTAAAATTTAATTTTTAAAAATGTTTGATTTTCAATGTTTATAATATTTTGAGACAAATTAAATTATAATCTTTAAGAAACCTCCATAATCTTTTTCATGGCAGTTGTACCAAAGAGGAATTAATACCAGTTCTTTCCAAACTATTCCAAAAAATCGAAACAAAAACCATTCTCCCAAACTCACTCTTCAAAGCCAGCATCACCCTGATACCAAAACCAGACAAAGATACAACAAAAAAGAAAACTACTGAGGCCTGCGGGGTATTTTTTTTAAAGGGCTTAGGCCAGTGGCATGGACAGCCTGTGTTAAGAACCGTCCTAACAAAAGTCACTGTGCTTTCTAATGGGTTTATAAAAAGAAAAAAAAAAAAAAAGTAAGAATCGAATCGAATCAACATGTTTTCCCAGTGAAGAGATCTGAAATGCTGTAGTTGTATCAGTGCTTTGCTTTGTACAGTTTTGCTACTGATTCTGTACTCCTAGTATCGTCTCTTGGAATCTCAGCATTTACATCTCTAATAAAACCTTGCTTTTTAAGAAGTGCCCATTTGTAGACATGCATGTAATTTGTGCATATGGGTGTATACATTTATTCTTACTGACTGATTTTAACAGTTCACATCAGTTATTTGGGGAAAAAGTAAGAGGAAAAGAAGGCGTATTTGGGTTCTGGCAAATGACCCCAACGTTCAGGGTCTGGGAAAACAAGAGAAGAGGCTCCGCCAAGCCTCTTCCCGGCTGTTCCGAAGCCGTGAGCCTCTGAAGGGAAGTGTGGCCCGAGTGTTTGGAAGTCACTGACACATGAGTCATCAGCACATTTGGTCAGAGATATCTGGTGCCCAGGAAGCCTTCCCAACTAGTTTTCACATCTTATTTTATTTTATTTTATTTTGTCAATATACAGTGTAGTTGATTTTCATGTCCCTTTACCGATTCCTCCCTCCCCTCTCTCTTTCCCCCATCCCACCCACCAACATCATATGTGTTCACTTGTCTTAACAAGTTCAAGGAATTGTGATTGCTGTGTCTTCTTCACCACCCCCCATTTGTTTGTGTATTTATATATTTTTAGCTCCCACAAATAAGTGAGAACATGTGATATTTCTCTTTCTGTGCCTGACTCATTTCATTTAATATAATTCTCTCTAGGTCCATCCATGTTGTTGCAAATGGCAGTATTTCATTTGTTTTTATAGCTGAGTAGTATTCCATTGTATAGATATACCACATTTTCCTTATCCACCCATGAGAGTTCCTTTTTCTCCGCAACCATGCCAGCATTTGTCATTCACAGTCTTTTGGATTTTGGCCATCCTAACTGGGGTGAGATGGTATCTCAGTGTGGTTTTGATTTGCATTTCCCGAATGCTGAGTGATGTTGAGCATTTTTTCATGTGTCTGTTGGCCATTTGTATATCTTCCTTTGAGAAAAGCCTGTTTAGCTCTTTTGCCCATTTTTTAATTGTGTTACTTATTTTTTTGCTGTAAAGTTGTTTGAGTTCCTTGTATATTCTAAGTATTAATCCTTTGTCAGATGTATATTTTGCACATCTTCAACTTGTTTAAAAGGATGGTGAAACTGAAAGAAAATGATACTCAAACCTCAGAAGATTGAAGTATAGAGTGAGATGGGAGATACATACAGTAACCAAAGATGTTTAACTCAGTAAATGGTGATTCACACCCCAAGGAAAGAAATTCCAGACACAGATTCTTCCAGTAGTTTATGTAATGTGCTGACAAACTTTGTTAAATACCTTTAAGAGAAGATTCATTTAGACTATCAAAGAGAAAAACACAAAATAAGTGTTGTATTTTCTTTTTCTTTTAAAACAGGCTATCTCGTGAAATGATCAGCATAACATCAAAGCTCTGAGCTTCCTTTTCTTTTTTTTATCGCCTGTTTAGTCTTTTCACTTAGATTACAGGCTGGACAAATATCACAACGGGAGAACCGTGTCCTTGGCTGGAGGTCAAGTTGGCTAGAGGTCAAGCATCGTCTGTGCTCATACCTGGAACCCCATCAAAGATGCGGTTTCACATTTTCAGTCTGAGGAGTCACTTACATTTTCTCTTTTTTATGTAGACATGGTCAAATATTTCCTTTTTCATTACAATTCTAATTTTTTTGGCTTGCACCAACCATTCTGTAGGCTCCAAGTTTACCAACCTTTATTTGAAAAAGTGAATCATTGGGTGGCCCGTGGAGGTGGCCATTGATAAGCTTAGAATCTAGTCCCCAGCATTTATGAATCCTCGTGAGTGCAAACCCACAGTGAGAGACACCAATGCCACATTGCTCCAGATGCACTGCACCTCCTGGGCTACCAGCTAGCTCCTGAATGAGCAATAACAGGCTTCGGGAATAGCTCTTCCCAGTATGCTATTGATGCTCTACTCGGGGATTTCCAGGCTCACAGAAAGCCACTGCCCGGGTGACCAGGACCCCGCAGTCTCTGAAGGCTCCCGGGCCCAGTCACCAGGCTGTGGGAGAACCGGGCGGGGTTGCAGTGCAGGCCTCCTCCAGACCTGTTCTTCCAGGTCCTGCTTCTGCCCTAGAGTCTGGGGGAGGAACTGTGTGTGTGTGTGTGTGTGTGTGTGTGCATTTCTTTTCTTGTATTAAATGTTCACAAACATGAAAACAGAGTCTAAATAAAGAATTAAATTATGAAAAGGTGGGGACAGGTGGGGGGTGGGGCCTTTGCTGTTAGTGTGTAAAGGAAAGAAGCCTCATCTCAGCATTGAAGACATGGACTTACTCCAGGCTCCAGGAATTACCTGGAAACCAGCATCCTTCTCACTCAGATTATTCCTGTCTACCAGGAGAGAAAACCCTGTCGTGGACATCAGCAAGGACTTAGTAGCTCAGGGCACAGAGCTAAAGCAAACCACAGTCATGGGCTGTCACTCATGCCCCGAAAGAAGCACGTGCTGCAAGCACCTCCCTGCCTGCCTGTCTGACCCACCCTGTTAAAACCCAAGGGTGCATGGGGACCCTGTGGGTAAGTTAAGATTAACTTATAAAAGAAGAGCAACCCCACATCCCCTTACCTGTGATTCCAGCTCTGGGTATTTTATTTCATTTTGTTTTGTTTTTCCTGAAAATGCTTACACACACACACACTACATTTTCTACATATATGTAAATGTATATTTTTTACTTAACATTATAAAATACATGTTTTCCATGTTATTGCAAACACTTCCTAATGTGTCAAAGAACGTGCTTGATTTCGCAGGTGTCAAAACCCCATTGTGCCTCATCACTTTCTAGTGTTAGACAGTTAGGCCCACAGGCACCTACCAGCCCCTCTCCCTGACTGCTGGCCGTAGCCCAGGCCTCCCCGCCAGGCTGGGAGCCCCATGACCCATCTCTTCAGAAGTGCAGGGAGCTCAGAGCCTGCAGCCAGCTCCAGAATAGGACGGGGCCCTCCCATCAGCCAGCCTGGACAGCAAACAGTTCCCAGCTCAGTGGCATCAACCAGCCTGCTTCATGTCATCACGTACTGTTAACTTCATTTCTTAGACTTTAACAAGTATCCCTTTACTTTAAGTAAAGAAAATGTCTTCCATGAAATTGAATTGTGCATCTTAAACTCGACATTGGCCAACACAACTCACGCCTGAGACAGCAGCATTTGTGGTGTGAAGGGTCCTAAGCGTGCCGTGAGCAGGGGGCCCCGCCGGCACACGTTTTTCCACCTCCCACTTCCCCACCCCCTTCTGTTTCCTTACTCACTCATTAGAAAACTTGGAATTAATTCCCAGATCCTGAACAAAAATGAGAAGGCTATCATATTGCTCCTTCCACCATGTGCAGAAGCCAAAGCAGCAGGTAATTGGAAAGCTGGAGGAAGCCACATCAGAGCCACAGTCACGTGAAAGGGTCACACGTATGCCACCAGGCTCTGCTCAGGCCTCTGCCTTCCACCCCTCCTGCCTGCTCACTCGCCAAGCAATCCACAGCTGACCTTTGGTGAACAGAAAATGCCTTGTAAGTGCAGAAGAAAATATGGGTTTATTTGTCTGCTCAGGCTGCCGTAACAAAACACCACAGACTGAGTGACGTACATGGCATAGGTTTGTTATCCCACAGTTCTGGAGGCTGGAAGTCCAAGATCAAGGTGCTGGTCCATTTGGTTCCTGGCGAGGTCTCTCTTCCTGCCCTGCAGACAGCTGCCTTCTCACTGTGCCTTCACCTGGTCTTTCTTTGGTACATGTGCCCAGACAGAGAGACAGAGAGCTCTCTCTGGCATCTCTTCTTACAAGGACACAAATCCTATCAGATTAGGTCCCCACCCTTAAGGTCTCATTTAACCTTAATTACCTTCTCACTCTAAATACAGCCACACTTGCTTGGGGTTAGGGCTTCAACTATGAATTTGGAGGTGGGGGGACACAGACATTTAGTCCATAACAACTGGTCTTAGTTATTTTTTATTTTGAGACCTAAAAGATGCTTGCTCCGGAAATAAAATAGAAGTCAAGGAAATCCTCAAAAAGATGCTTTCCACAGAGTCTTTCTGTACTTTGTGTCATTTTCTGTTGTTAATTTTGATCAGAAATGTTCTGGAAAAGCCCTTTCTCATATACATGGGCTATCCATGCTGTTCACAGAAAAGCCTT
The DNA here is from genome assembly GCF_000696425.1 of Galeopterus variegatus. Taxonomy (NCBI): domain Eukaryota; kingdom Metazoa; phylum Chordata; class Mammalia; order Dermoptera; family Cynocephalidae; genus Galeopterus; species Galeopterus variegatus. The sequence continues at coordinate 211,205 of NW_007729908.1, forward strand.
CAGCCCAGAGTACAGAATCCAGCATTGTGCTGTGCAGACAGCATGGGAAACACACTGCAGGGCCGTGGGAACTGACCCACCTAGCCTCATGGCTCTAGCTAGCAAGTGCAAGGTCGAGCACACAATTTGTCTTCTGATGCTATCTCCAAACTCAGGAAACAAAGTTACTTCTATTCCACCTCCACCTGAGGTAGCAAGAGACCAGCACACAACAGCATGAAATTGGAGCCAGTCGGTTATCACAGAAATGAGGCAAGTCCAGATGACGGAATAACAGAATCCAGCTGAGAACAATTCTATACTGGGCCCCAGACACCACTAAATCACACCCTTCCTATGGGGTGACACAGGTGGGCATGGAAATCCTTGCAGCACAGAGATCCCTTGGTCCACTCAGGAGTGGTGGTACTTTCCCTCAGGCAGCTGAGGCCAGAGCACCAGGTCAAGAGATTGAATAAGACCACAGCCGGTTGCTGATGGGGCCACTTAATACCTTGCAAGGGAAAATGTGCAAGTACCAAGGTAGCCTTACAAGGCGCCCAGCCACTCTGCAAGGTGCATTGAGATACGGCCTCTAAGTCTGCTGGTTGGTGCCTCCCCACCCCGTCCCCCCTGCCACCATTGCAAACTCCACAAAAGAGCACTCTATTTGGGGAATAGCAATTTGGGGGCAAATCTTATTTAATTAGCTCAAATGGGCATTCTTTGGTGGTAGCCACATCAGAGCTGGCATCACCATCGGAGGACCCCAATCCTTGATTCAATAAGGGGCACCTATTAAGGTGGCTGAAAAAACCTGTGGGACTCCTTCAGCAATGTTGCAAAAGCCATAGAAAGACTGCACAGAAATGAGTGCTCTCCTATTACTCAGTTGCTGTCCCCTTGTAGGCCTGGGGACACTCAGACACCCTGTTGTTTCATGTCTGCAAGGCAAACAGAGCTCTGTGTCTTTGTGCAGACAGTAAAAAAAGAGAAGCTGCACCCTGTTCATTTAAATGCCTGGCACGTTCCCCATTAACTACATACAAATTCTTAAATTCTCAGAGTGAAATGCATTTTGTCAGAAGCCTACGAGGTTTTAAAACTCTATATGTCTTTTTAACAGCTAGCTGAATTCTGACTGATTCCTGAAGTCAACAGAGTAGCATGTACAAGTTTTAACAACTACCAGGAGTTTCTGGAAAAAAAAAAAAAAAAAGACACATTACTTTGACCAAAGACTAGAAGAAGTAAAGTGATTTGACGTTTGTTTTACAATGAGTCAAATGAAACCTGCGGATGCATTTTGGCTACTGTGTCTCCTTCTGATCACTCCCATTAACAAACTGTTTCTCAAGCATAAATGGGGAGACATAATCTGCGGAAATTAGAGAAAATACGTATTCTTTGCAAAGACAAAAGACAAAAAAAAAAAAAAAAAGACACATTACTTTGACCAAAGACTAGAAGAAGTAAAGTGATTTGACGTTTGTTTTACAATGAGTCAAATGAAACCTGCGGATGCATTTTGGCTACTGTGTCTCCTTCTGATCACTCCCATTAACAAACTGTTTCTCAAGCATAAATGGGGAGACATAATCTGCGGAAATTAGAGAAAATACGTATTCTTTGCACACTATTAAGCAAACTTAAAAGAAAGATGAACCTAAAAAATGTTTCTGTCACTAGAGGAGCCTGCAGTCCATCATCAGTGGAGAAAGTATCGCTGTTGTGGAGGATCCGAGAGGTCCTAGCGGGAGGCTTCCAAATGCCACTTTCCCTCCTTTCAGTTCAGTGGGTCCGGAGCCACCAGTATCCAAATCTCAGGGGTTGGGGGTGGGGGAACTGTCTTAAAATGCAGATTACTGGGCCCCATCCCAGACCTACTGAGAATTTGTTTTGGGGGGAGTGGGGGACAGTGAGCTAAGGAATTTATCTCTAATGAACTGCAAAGAGGAGACCGAGACACTCCAAACTTTGAGAATTACTAATGCACGTCAAGAAACTGAGCAGCGCAAGTTTTTCCATCTCATTGGAATGCACAGAATGAACTTTGCTCAGAGAGAGGGTGAGAAGATACCATAAAAGTCTACCCAAACTGTCCGGTCACCAGACCTGGACTTTGGACCTTTCTAGGTCAGGGGCTTTGAGACCTACATGGTCAAATCTGTCTGCTGTAAAAGCTAGCGTCCTAGCCTTTGCAACACACTCTGCCCTTCTGAGGGATGTGGAACTGTAACCACGGTGTCACTGGCATCACGGTGATGTTGTGATCCTTTGCTGGTCAAGGACTGAAATGTAACCATGTTGAACATTGAGCCTGGAAACATTCCCAGTGGGACTGGACTTGGCTGTGTTTCCCTGAAGACGTGGACCTGTCTCACTTAGAGCAGGTGAGGAGATCCAGAGTAACGGACATGAGGTCATCGTGGAACCCCGGGGGCTACCGTTCTGCAGACTCTCCCTCCTCTTCTCTGGCAGAGGAAGACCTCTGCAAGCACGTTTTCAGCAGGCCAGCGTTTCTCCATCTTGCTCGTAATTATCTCATGAGAGCCTTGGAGAAATATTTTCCTGAAATCTAAGTGTACTATCTCCACAGAAACTCCTTGTACTGCTGCGAGGCTCACACTAACCCAAAGCCAGGACGGGTATCTGCCTAACTGGCTCTTAGTTACGTGTGTTCTCTTTGGGACATCCCTGTGCTGGTGGTGGGGCACATAGGGCTGTCCATTCCACCCGACTCTGGAGCGTGGCTCAGAGGTGCTGCAACACTTGTCATCTCCTTGAAATTAGGGATGATACTGTGTTTACCTCCAGGTGCTTGTGTGTGTGAGAGGCTGTGTGTGGTGTGTGTGTGTGAGAGGCTGTGTGTGGTGTGTGTGTGTCCTTTGTGTGTGTGAGTGTGTCTGTGGTATTTGTGTGTGTATGTGATGTGTATATGAGTGTGAGTGTGACTGTGAGTGTGTGTGTGTGTTTTCTGTGTGAGGGTCCTTAAACCTCACCACGCACAGCTCAGGGACCTCAGTTATCCACTGGAGACACCTTGGTAGAGTCCTGCAATGTTCCCATGCCGTGCTGGGTGATAGTCACAGAGGCAAGGTTAAATGTGACCTTCACCCTCAGGCTTCTCATGGTCTAGGTGAGGAAGAGAGGGGAGCAGACTCCAAGCCCCCTTCAAAACCAGGTCCCGTTGGGAGAGCTCCAGGGTGCTGATTCAGTGGGGCACCCGCCAAGGCTGCTCTCATGACCACCATTGTACAGCAGCGAGTGTGTCCAGAGAGCACCCTGCGTGTAGCTAAGAGGACTTAGAATTGGTTTCCAGACACCACCAAAATCGAAAGAGCACACAGGCAAGCCTTTTCCACCACATTTCAACTGGCAGGTGCTAGAAAGGTCTGTCCTGTTGTTTATGGGTTGTGGGGGCACTTGGAGCAGAAGTGAGGGCTTGACTCTGAGGAGCCAACAGCTGTGTTATGGGCGTCCACAGGGAAGTGATCACAGAGGAATTCAGGATGACTCCCTGCACAAACTCTTTCAGCACCCCAACACGTGGGCAATATCCCTGAGCAAGGAGAGTGAACCAATTTATTACAGCAAGCAGATGTCCCTAAATACCGGCTGAGGAATGTGGAAGGCACACAGGATGCCGTGTGGTGATCCTGCCCCCCCCGCTGTGAGTGACACCACACTGCCTCCCCAGCCCTGTCCCACCTGCACCGCCTCCTGCTCCACATGTGAGCAGAAGGAAAGGCCCAGCCTCCTCCTTTGCGCTTCTCCACATCTCAGGCCGTGCTGCAGTCTACACTTCCTGAAAGTGTTTTTGCAGGTTTTATATATTCACTCTTGGGTGCGTCTCATTTCCTCTTATAATTTCTCTTTCTTTTGTCTTCTTCCAGGACAATTCTCTAAGAACAAATCATTACAAAAATTAATTGAGGCAACTGTGGGAACTGCCCAACTCTATGCTGCTCATAGCAGTTTTGACATTAAAAGATAAGAAAAAAAGCTTATATTTATTATATACACCAACTAGGGAAAACAAAATATTTTTCTGTCTGCTTATGTTTTATATATGTACATTCTATCTGTCAATCTATCTGTCAAAAATAAAAGTGTAAATAATTGACTTAATTTTACATTTTCTTCAAAATCAGGAAACTGGGCAAGCTTTTATATAGATTTTTGTTTTATTAATATTCAAAAATATTTCAAGAAAATCTATGATTCACATGCATTTGTAAGAAATAAAAAAGAGATACGCCATGTGTCTCAGTTTTCCCCAAAGGTAACATTATGCAAAATTACAGTACAATATCACAAATGGAACTGGATATTGATACACTCAAGGCAGAGAATATTTGTGTCAGCAGAAGGATCCCTTCTGTCACTTTTCATATCCACACCTACTTCGTTCACACCCACACACACCCCCAAGCCCCTGTAACAACCAATCTGTTCTTTATTTCTATAACTCAGCACTTCAGGAATGTTACATAAATGTAATCATACAGTATGTAACCTTGTGAAGTTGGCGTTTTTCCTCAACAAAATTCTCTGGAGATCCATCCATGGTGTGGGTGTTTGAGTGGCTCACTCCTTTTCACTGCTGAGTAGTATTCCACAGTGTGTATGTTTCAGAGTTTTATTCCTTTTCATTGCTGAGTAGTATTCCATGGTTTGGGTGTACCACAGTGTGTTTAATCAGTTGCTCATTGAAGGACACCTGGTTTATTTCTAGTTTTTGGCTATTATGCCTAAAGCTGCTATAAATATAGGTTTTCCTTTCTCTGGGATAATGGCTCAGGAGTGCCATTGTTAGGTCAATTGGTGGCTACACATTCACTTTTTAAAGAAACTGCAAAGCTGTCTTCCAGAATGACTGCACCACTTTACATTCTTACCAGTAACATATGACTGATTTATCTTTGTCACATTCTTGCAGCACTTTTAATAGTATTTAGTAGCATTTTTAGTAGTTCTGATAGGTGTGTAATGATGTCTCATGGTTTCAATGTGCATCTCCCTAATTGCCAATGATGTTGAATGTATTTATATGTGCTTTTTTGCCATCTAAATGTGGTCTTCTTTGTAATTTTTGTTTATGTCTTTTTCCCATTTTCTACTTGGATTGTTTTTTAATATTGAGTTTTGAGAGTTCCTTATATAATGTAGATCCTAGACTTTCGTAGGCATGTGGCTTGAAAACATTTTCTCCCACTCAGAGCTTATTTTATTTTAATTTTTTTAATTTTTATTTTGTCAGTATACAGTGTATATGATTATTATGGCCCATCACCGACACCTCCCGCCCTCCTCCCTCTCTC